>NC_087562.1:16587212-16887212 GCF_036250125.1 Pseudopipra pipra | reverse complement strand
AGGAGAACCCATCCCCACATGAAGTTTGAGTGCTTCTTGGACCTCACCAGTGACATTTCCTTGGCAAAGCCATGGATTTATATCACTAGTCTCAGTGCTGGAATATTGCTGTTAACACCCAAACAACCTGATGGTGTCTTCCTCCAGGCCAGGATTTCACTCCTGACACAATGAAGTGAAACTATTAGTCAAATACTACACAAATGTTTGAGTATTTGAATATTTTTATAATATTTCTGCGAAGAACAGACATTGTTCTGCTTACCTACATACTTTCCTACTGAGGTAAAAGAGCAAATTTCTCTTTGGGAACAGAAAGAACCCAGAGCTGTGAGATGCTGATGTCAGAGCCCTCTGTGTAGATATGATTCACTGCAAATAAAGCTGGCAATGTGGTCTCAGCGTGGCATGGCAGGACTGACAGAACCTGGAGCAATATTACTTTCCTGAAGTTCAAGACAACTCTTTCAGTGCTACCAGAGCCAATATCCACTTGCACTGTGGAAGCAAAGACCCTCCAGAAATAATTCAAATCTGTGGTGCTCAAACAGAGACAAATGGCAAATGGCAAATGGCCAGGCAGGGGCTGTGACCAAAGAGTTCTCTCTTGGTATCAGTCTTGCCTTGAAGACCTATTTCCACTTCTTCCTTTCCAGAGCTGCTCCCTGGTGATAAGGTCATAGCATAACAGATTAGCAGAAAACAAGTCCTCAAAATTTATTTTATTTAATTTTAATTTTTTAAAGCATGTCAGAGCTCAAGGAGCACTTGGACAACAGTCTCAGGCACATGGTGGGACTGTTGGGGTGTCCTGTTCCAGGCCAGGAGTTGGACTCGATGATCCTTGTGGGTCCCTTCCAACTCTGGACATTCTATGACTCTATGAAAACAACATCACTTTCTGTGAATAACTGGTTACATCCTTGGTTATGCATATTACTACAGTCACTGTTAAAACTGCAAAGTTAAAACCCAAATGTACCCTCACGAATATTTTCTAAGGTTCCATTAAAAAATCCACACTCCTTTTTGCATCCTGAAATTTCTCTATTCATTACGACAGTAGCAAAATCTGAACCTGGTTATAATTGGTATTTTTCAAACACCCCAAATCTAAAGACAGACACGTCTGTCTGATGAAGACAGACATCTTGGCACATCCAAGATCTTCACTGAAGAGAAGATTGTTCCAGGCACTGTAGTACATGGAAAAAATAAATGCAGCTGGTCCCTATATATGTTGGCCTGGTCTGGTTGTAGGAAGAAAACTGTCTGTGTGAAATGTTAAACTGGGATCAACTGTGCTGGAACACTGTCTGCCAGGGTTAAAATTACTGGAATAATAAGCAGAAAGTGAAAAGAAAGTATTATATCAGTTAATGTATACTGAGAATATTTAAGGGTCTCTGAAACCAATACCTTTCAGGAGCCAGCTCTTGTAATGGTTAAAAGCAAATGATCTGGGCTGCAACATCTGTCTGCAAATAATCAGTGAATAAAGTGAAATGTGTGTTGTCTGTCTAGAAGCTGCATTTTGTGGAGCCTCACAAATGATGAGCGTCCAGTTGTTTCTTGCAAAGAGAGAGATGTGTGTGCATAGATGCTGGTTAGCACTGCAATTCACTGACACCTGGCTTAAGCTGGGCTTTAAAGTACAAGATAAAAAGCCAGACATATGGTATAATTTGGTGACTTTCTCTGAACTAATGTTTCAGAACAATGGGTATTCCATTCTTCTACTAAGAAAAGGTCCAAGTATTCTGGGGGCTGTGTTATTCTCAAACACAGAGTGTGGCTGGGCACCCTCCTGGTTTAACTGCACCAGCTGGGAACAGGAATGTCACAATGACTCCCATTTTACCTTTCTCTTTTGCATTCCTGGCTGTGCTCAAAGGAGATTTTGTCAAAAAGCTCACCTTGCCAGGCAGATGAAAAGCAGAGAGCAGGAAGTAAGGGAGGCATTTTATGGCATGGCCTTCAGCCCTTTATTTTTGAAAGGATTCTTCCTGCAATTTATGTCAGTTTGAGTTAGAAGTATGTGTTAGTTTTGCCCTTGAGATGTGGTGCAAGTACTGATGACAGTAAATATTCATCTCTGGCAAACATTTCACTGAAATGAGGGGCTGACAATTTATTAAAACTAATTTCCAATGTCACATCCAAATCTCTTCCCATCCATTCAGCAAAGTCTGTAGTAGTTTAAGATAAGTAGCAATACACAAACCCTTTTAGTATTATTGCTCTTTTCACTGTGGGGACACTGTAATGAACCAAATGGATTTTTAAAGATGTGCATTACAAAGAGTACAGCAGTGTTGGTGGGATAGCCTGAAAGGAGGGACAGGTTATTAAATTAATAATACCAACTAATTGCATCAGCTGCTCTCTCTTGAATACCTTCCTAATGTGGTACAAAGTTTAGCAATGGGACTCAGGGCAACGTTCTCTGCTCATCTCACATTTAGTGTGTCTGTACAGCAGATGTTGCTGAAGGTATAGAGCTCATTTATCTCAGAGCTGGGATCCCTGGGCCTGACCTAAGGAGCAACACAGAGCTCAGGACAGGAAAACCACTCAAGTCTGTCCCTGAATCCTCACACGGGTCTCACAATGCCCACCAAATTCCCTGCTGCCACTGCTAAACTGTGATTGACCCCCAGACTCTGCAGCTTAAACCCATCCTCTCTGGTATGTACATATTATGATACAGTACATTTCACTCTACGTTATGATGCAGGAATGACTGTCAAACATTAGAGAAACTACATGCTTGTAAGGTTTTTTCAGTGGAAATCATGTGCTGGAAAGAAATTTGTTCTATTGCTGCCAGTAGTTAAAAATCTGTCATCAGTTTGGAAGGGACATAAATAAGCTTCTGAGAGAATATAGTTCTCCAGGTGATGCCAAAAGAACCATTTTAAACCTTTTTTGATAAAGACACTTGCAGAAACCCGTGTAGATGATAGTAACAGTGTTGATAAGCTGGCATGAGAATTGTTTTTCTTGTGTGGTGTCATATTGCATTTTTATATTTATGGGGATAGTTTGACATGATCCATTTGGCCATCTTCATTAACAGCCTAGAATGGCAACGGGAAAATGAAACACTGCAAATGTGTGATGAAAGATAAAGCAGTAGGTAACTTCTGATAAGCATATTATGGTTCATCCATCTTGGGCAAACCTGAGTTTATGAACTTTCCTTCAGCAGCAGGGGCATAAGTGCTCTGACTAATAATAACAGAAGTTGAGTCCAATTGCTCCCTCCACAGAAGAGCTATAACTCAAAATTATCAGAACCAGTGAACCTGCTTCCCATTGCATTCATTTTCAAAAGTACTTTTTGAAAAGCCACATCCTAAACCTGAACATTATCATCTTCAGCCACTAATCTCCATTTCAAAAGCTCCTACCTGAACAGCACAGGATCATCACTGTAATTATTGTACATATATTTCTATTGACACTCTCCAGGTTTTTTTTCAGCGAGTGGATTTAAGCTAAGTGTATATTGTCAAGGTTGTTACCTCTTAGGCTACTGAGAGATGTGTAATGGTTCTTCTCAAAGAACAAAAGAACAATCTCCTTGGTCTCTTGTCCTTCTGAAGGGACACATATACCTAGATAACATTTTTTTAAAGTGGATTTTCTTGCTGGAGATATAATTAACATGTCGCTGAACTGTCCTTGGTGTGTCCCTTGAACTTGCAATGCATCACATGAGATAAACTCAGAGTGTCACCTGGATGATTGTGAGGCTGTATTGGGTGACATTTTAAATTGAGAAAGCTGGATATGTGTGGCTGATTTTTTTTTTCCCTTTGGAAGAAGAAACAAAAATCAATTTGCAGGCAGCAAATATTTTCCTTCGTAGTGAGGATACCTCTGGCCTTAATTTGGGCAGCTGGCCAGACAGCAGCTACAAGCTGCGATTTATAGCTGCACTTTAATTTCCTTGAGTAGCATGCACACAGATTATCCTGTATGAGCACAGACTCTGTTCCTGTGGGGAACTGTGGTGCAGTTAATTGGGCATGGCATTTGGAGGCAGGAGAGCTGGTCCTGGTTCTGATTCTGAGTCTGTCACTTCAGGAAAGGCACTTTTTGTTTGAGTGTCTGAATTACAGGCACTAATATCCGTGTGCCTTACCTATAAATGAGCAATTAAAAAGTATCAACATCAAATAACTGTGGCCAGCAATTTCAATGTAGATGTATCATTCCCTGAATATAGCTAATTATTATCCCAGTGTCAGACTTTGTCTCTTCCCTTTTTTACTTTCATTGGCTTTGTCATTTTCTGGTTGTATTTGGATGTTCTGACTCAGCTTCTGTTAAACTCAATTTTCAAGTAGATCTGTGCAGGAAATCTAGTAACATTTTGAAGACATTCTGGTCTTGGAGAGCTGGGCCAGATGCATCTTTTGCCAGGGCAGATCACAGTGCAGGATTAGGGCCATACTTTGTGCTGCACACCTAAAGGATTGGAAAATGATGCTCCCTCAAACAGTGAAACACTTGTGGGACTAAAAAAGGTTCAGGGGTAGGATAGAGGGGTGTTTATTGTCTGCTTAACTGCAGAGATTAATGTGTTCAAATACTGCTAGTCTTCTTATGGTAAGATAAAAAAAAAAAGGCATTATTAGAATGGAAATAAATATCCAGTGGGATTTTTTCTTAGAAGAAAGAATGTAATTAGTTAACAATTTTGATGCCAGAATAAAGGACAAAGTGTAAACTGAAGATAGGAGAAAAATTCTATCCCCCTTGTGGCTTATGTTCTAAGAAGATTTTTTTTGTTTAAGTCCTATTTCATTTTCCTCTGTGTCTTATGGACAAGATTCTATTATAGGTCAAAGCCAGTGAATAGTGTTTACAGCTTGAGAAACAAGAAAATCAAACACATAATAATTTTTAGAGTCTTTCAATGGCATTTCTCATTTGGCTGTTGGTTCCTCATGCATTCACCCTTGTTGTGAGCTTAGTCTTTGTGCTGGGAAGGACTCATTTGCCTCGAGGTGCTTTGTGCCCTTTTGTTACCCTGGATTTCTCTACAGCAACAAACCTCTTGGCCACACTATGAACACTGTCCTTTAAATAAACTGCAACTTGGACAGGTATGAGCATGTTTGCTTTATCTTTTTTTTGTGCTGTAAACCAAGAGCATCTCAAAAATACCATCTTTGCAAAGCTATTCCATATCTGAATGGCTGCTCTGGCAATGTTTCACCGCTTGTTGTGTATCAGTTACCTCCTGGATACTGCTGAAGAATCCAATAAAAAGCAGTTTTGCAAGATGGTTCTCAGCATCTCTGCTGGTGTTTGCCTAGAGACCATCAAAACTGGCTGATGTAGCTCTCCTGCCTTGATGCTGTTCCAAAACATGTGCTTTACTGAAGATGGTAAACATTTTACTCAAAACAACATGCAACAAGTTTGATTTTTTCTCATAGCAACTTATGTCTGCAATGTGCTCACCTTTTGTATAAGATAAATTATTTCCCATGGGTAATACAAGACTAAATAGTCATCAAGATTTGCTTTTCAAAGTATTTTTTTCACTGAGTTCATACTTATTGTCTTAAAATTTCACTGGGAGGAATAAATGGAAATACTTTCCAATGAAATTCAGCACTAAGGATGCCTTTTAAGCACAAAAGGTCTGATTTGGTGTCAGTGGTTTACAGAGGAAAAATGGGCTATCTGTTATCTCTTTGCCAGGATAAAAACTGTGCTTTGAGAGCTCTAATGAATGTGGAACATAAGCAGTAGTATTGGAATAACAATAGGGAAATTTCAGGGAAGAAAGAAAAATGGTTTTATGAGAATCTCAGGGGAAAACTTCAGAAATGTTCATAACAACTCTCAGTACAAACCCCTGTACTCAGTTCTTGTTATAATTCCAAATTTTTAAGTTATATGGTGAGATCTGCTGAAGTCCCATTAACTCAGTGAGGGTTTCAGACAGGGTTTATTGGGGAAAATGAGAGAAGAGCACTGCTGTGGGAGAGCTGCCACATAAGTTGCATTTTTTTGCCTCCACTCTGAGCAGTGAAGCCACAATGTGTTCCAGTGCCAGAAATAACACAGCTGTGACAGAGGTGAACTTATCTCGGTCACAAAATGTTCTTTGCAGAGATTTAGCCTGTCCTTGCGTGATTTAAACCTTCCCTGACCTGTGCACTGCAAAATTACATACATACACGATACTTTCTGTTGCTTTAAAATCTACCTTGCCAGGAACTGCAATCCAGTATTTTCCTTGTAATTGTTATATTTTTCTAAACTTGTATGCATTGCGGAAAATTGAGTGAAACTGGAATAAACGGCTTTGTCAACTCCACAATCCTTAAGTAAGTTTAATGCTCACCACTACCATTGGTATTCAATATCACTAGATATTTTACCTTGCATAATCACTGATGGACATTGATTTTGTCTTTGCTCTTCACAGCACAGCAAAATTAATGTGAAAGTCAGAGTTAAATGAGTCCCAGTGCTGTCCTCCTCTCTGCTGAGAGTACCTTTCAGACACTGGAGAACTGGCAACCAGCTCCAACCTGCAGTATCTTGTATTGCAACAATTAATGGATATGAACAGTCCTCACAGGGGGGATTCAAGTTACCTTTGAATCAACTTTAGAGGTTAGACTCCTGCAGCAGACAATGAGGTTAAATGTATGGCACTTTATGAGCTGAATAATTCTCTTCTTTAAATTAAATTAAAAACTTTAGTTCTTTCATCTTCCTTTCTGGAAATTATTCTGAGGCGCTTGCAAAAGTGCTAGCAATGAGAAGTTAAATTATTATATAGTGCAGGGTGAGAAAAATATTATGGACTTAATAGTCTGTTTTTCTAATATGAATGAAAGGGTTGGCAAAGCAATACTTGCTCCTCTATTTTTTCCCCTCAGTCTAGAACAGCTTTGCAGGCTTCATTTAGGTCATAATCACATCACACAGCACAAACCCTGTGGTGACTGTGAGGCCAAGATTGGGCATGTGAGTACTGCAGACAAATGCATCAGGAAAAACACGCAGCGTGTAACTGGGGACAATGTCTGGTTTCCAGCTGTGGAGCCAAAGTCATGGTTTGTTGTGGGACAAACTTCTGCTTTGCTTCTCTGCCCTAGTGGTGGATGGACTGGGGTTCTATCAACTGGAGGAGGTGTCCTGAGAACAAACCAAAATGCCTCTGGGGAACCAGAGAGCAGCAATCCTTGTAGGACTCTCTACAGCTGTTTCATAGAGAGCACCAGTGGGGGAGGAATGGGTTAAAAGCAGAAAACTGGCCAGGAGGACTGTAAATTGTTCATTGTAGCAACTCCTGACAAGCCTTGTGAGCAGGAGCCAGCGATCCTCTGGCATGGACCAGTTTAGGGTGCCTCTGTCTCCACCTGTGTGCCTCTGCCCAGGGGTTGCTTCAGGGATCCCCCAGCTTGCAAGGTCACAGAAATAACTCTACTCTTTGTGTTCTAGCTGTGATTTGTGGTTGCCCCTGTTACCTGCCAGTGTCAACTCTCACAACATGGTACCAGATGCTAATATTCAGGGGTAGGTACAGAGGGGTCCATACGTGCAAAGCAGCCATTGATGTCTACACAGACTCTGTAGGACATGGTGAAAAGAGTAGACAGGGTGCTTAGGACTGATTCTCAGTATTGCCAGCTACAAGAGGTCAAAAATTATAAATCAACTCTCCAGAGATTGAGAGATTTAGAAGGAAGAAAGGCAGAATGGTCAGATTTTGAGGCTCTTCTCTGTCAGCACATTAAAATATGTGATAATTTCAACCCAAACAATTGATTTTTAGGCCATTGAGAAATGGGTTTCAGAGAGAGCCAAGCTTTCTGGCTTAACAGTCCACATGGCAAATCCTGCACTGGAAAGTAAAGTTACCTCGACCTCTGTGCTGTTTTGGGCTGAGATTTTCCTCCCAGTGGCTGGTGTGGGGCTGTGTTTTGGATCTGTGCTGAACATAGGGTTGGTAATAGAGATATTTCTGTTATTGCTGAGCAGGGCTTGCACAGAGCCAAGGCCTTTTCTGCTTTCTGGAGTGGCAGGCTGGGGAGGAAGTTTGGGATGCATGGGATGTTGGGAGGAGACACAGCCGGGACAGCTGATCCCAGCTGCCCAAAGGGGTATTGCACACACTGTGACATCATGCTCAGTTTACAAAGTGGGGGAAGAATGAGGAATGGGGGGAACTTCTCCTGGAGGTGGCTGAACACCTGCCTGCCCATGGGAAGCAGGGAATTAAGTCCTTGTTTCACTTTACTTGCATGGGTGGCTTTTCTTTCCCTATTAAACTCACTCAATCTCAACCCATGTGTTTTCCAGCTTTTACCCTTCTGATTCTCTTCCTGATCCCTCTGGTGGGGGAGTGAGAGTGTGGCTGCGTGGGGCTTGGCTGCTGGCTGGGGGTAAACCTCGACAACCCAGGAAGAAAACAACAGAAATGAAAAAAGGAAAAACAGGGAAGAAAGGTTACAGGGTTTGGTGCTGCAGCTCTTGCAGCAGGTCGTCTTTGATTCTGCTTTTTCTCGCTTCATGGTGCTCAGGGGGTTTCTTTGCTACTATCAAAGGACCAGTCCTTACACAAAAGCAGTGGCTCAGGATGGAGCAGGGACTCTGGCAAGGACTTTCATCCAGCACAGGAGGCAGCCTTAGTTCTGAGAAGGAAACCTCTTTTGCAGAAAAATTCAGTTCTATGAAAGAAAGAAAAAAAGAAAAAAAAAGAAAAAAAAAAAGAAAAAAAAAGAAAAGAAAGAAAGAAATAAAAGAAAGGAAGAAAGGAAGAAAGGAAGAAAGAAAGGAAGGAAGAAAGGAAGAAAGGAAGAAAGGAAGAAAGGAAGGAAGGAAGGAAGAAAGGAAGAAAGGAAGAAAGGAAGAAAGGAAGAAAGGAAGAAAGGAAGAAAGAAAGAAAGAAAGAAAGAAAGAAAGAAAGAAAGAAAGAAGAAGAAAGAAAGAAAGAAAGAAAGAAAGAAGAAAGAAAGAAAGAAAGAAAGAAAGAAAGAAAGAAAGAAAGAAAGAAAGAAAGAAAGAGAAAGAAAGAAAGAAAGAAAGAGAAAGAAAGAAAGAAAGAAAGAAAGAAAGAAAGAAAGAAAGAAAGAAAGAAAGAAAGAAAGAAAGAAAGAAAGAAAGAAAGAAAGAAAGAAAGAAAGAAAGAAAGAAAGAAAGAAAGAAAGAAAGAAAGAAAGAAAGAAAGAAAGAAAGAAAGAAAGAAAGAAAGAAAGAAAGAAAGAAAGAAAGAAAGAAAAGAAAGAAAAGAAAGAAAGAAAAAGAAAGAAAGAAAGAAAGAAAAAGAAAGAAAAAGAAAAAGAAGGAAAGAGAGAAAGGAAAGAAAGAAAGGGAGAAGGGGAGAAAGAAGAAAAAGAAAGAACGTCCAGAGATGTTTTCAGACTCAGACAGTTTTGTAGCCTTGATTGAAAAGTTTATTGAAAGCCTGGTCCTAAGAGATTAGCACATTTCAGTGTGAGATCACCAAGGCACATCCCTGCAGAAAACATCCTGCCTGCAGGAAGCACAGTGAGCACTAGAAAGAATGCATGGGATATAAACTCTGCTTTCAGACTTCACTTGTTGTTCCTGAAAACTTCCTACTTTGCCAGAAACTAAAATAAGGTGACAGTCTATTTCAGGTACTGATTTTTGCCTGGTGCCTGCATGGAGGAGGGAGAACTCAGCACCATGCCCAGCTTTCAAAGTTCCACTTAATCTCTCTCTCTCTCTCCTTTTTTTAAAACTTTTTAGTTTTCAAACTTCTCTACAAGTAAATGATTGGAAAGTTAGTGATATGTGCAAAGAACATTTTTTCAATTAGCAATGCCCATTAGCTGAATGAGTCTGAAGGGCTGATATTTTTCCCCCTGAATTAGCAGGTACACATGTGGAATTTGGGCTATAAATCACTACTTAATAATTCACTAGAAAATAAATAGGACATAAAAGATAATTAGAGATTTGTACCACTTGCCTTCACCTTAATTATGAATGAAGGATATTTGGCATTGTCTGCAGGACTGTTAAATTTTGTTACATTGAGATGGGTCTGGAAAAGGAAGATACAGCAAAGTAATTTTATGATAGAATATAGCTTCTGGCAGAATGGGTCTTGTACATCATTGCAGGAGAGGTATCCAACAGTTATGATCTTAAAATCTAAATGCAGTGTGCTGGACCAAGAATGGTGAACAGGTTTGTTTTGTTATTTCAGTAATGACCTGTTGCCTGGCTCACAGAAACACATATGCCAGCCAATTTCGCTGAAACTAAATTAATATTATATCTCCATGCTGTAATAATAGTTAACTTTGGCAGAGCAGAAACAGTTAGATATTCTTTTCTGTTCTAGGATTTGCTGGAGATACCTGGAGATATAGTTTATATCAGCCTTTTAAATTCACAATGGATTTGAATACTCTGCTCTAACAGAAGCCAGCACAGTATGAAACACAGTTTTTCTCCTTGTCTAGGTTTTGTTATCTTTAAAAAAAGGGCCAGACTTTCAGTCCTGCTGTGCTCCCTTTGCTGCTATTAAACAGCCAGGTAAGAATTCCCCTTGCAGAGCTGGGGTTCTACATGAAGGCATGAGAGTTGCCCGTGTTCCACACTTTTTCTGTTGCTGGTCACATCCTCTCCCAGCTCAGGAGGTACATGGGACACATGTCAATGAGCCCAACAAGCTTATTGTGCCTCAACATGCTGGAATTGCTTCGCTGGTGACTTATTGCCTGAAGACATTAAAGAAACCTTCCAACTGCCTTCTCTTGTAGAAGCCAAAACAACCCTACCTGCTCCAAGGATCATGGACCACACAAAGGTGCCACGAGCTGGCTGGGGTGTAGTAAAAGCTCCAAGTGTGCTGGTCTAGTTTATATAAATTACTGTGAATGTGAACTTTCAGTCCGGAATTCATCACTATTTGTTACCCAGGATGGACAGAAGCCTTCAATTCTTCTGCAGTCATATCTACACTTCCTGTAAATAGTAGCTGTGAGGTGCACAAAAAAACCCCAACTCTTTCTGCTGTAGGTCTGTGCTCAGTAATTCATTGCCTGCTTTCCTTTAGTTTGGGAGATTGAGAACTCAGAGAGCTGTTGCTTTAGCTCTGCATGTGTGTGGCCATGGGCTTCCAATCACACAGCTCCTGACAAACACAGCAAACTTCCAAAAAAAAGTGCCAGTTTTTCAGGTGTTGGGCACTTCAGTGAAAGGACAGAGCTTTGAAGTGAGCCTGGTGAATGGGGAGAGGGTGGCAGATGGAAGATCTGGAATGTTATATTGTCTTTCACTCTTGCTGCCTCAGAAATATCCCACTGAACCGCGATTTATCTGCAGTTTTCCTGAGAACTTTGGATTAGACCCAAGCAGACTGAATTAGAGTGTATCAGCCTGGAACAAAGACAAGCCAGGCCATCATCTGAGAAGATTAAGGAGAGCTTTTCTGCTGGCTGGAGATGAAGAATGTTCTTCTGCTGATTTTGACAGTACAAAGGCAGCACGATGCCCAGCATGAAGCTGCACCAATTGCTGCTTTACCTGCAACATCCCGAATGGGTGAGTGGTGAAACTATGCAGAGGTTCTTTAAAATACATTATTTCTGTCAGGCTCAGATTCACTCAGTTCTTCCTGACGTTTTTCACTTTACTTATTTATGACTCAAACTGATGTCTAGTCTTCGTTGAAGTGGCACAGTCAGAGCTGAATAAGGAAAAAAAACAAAAACATGAGTGGCCTGTCAAAGACATGTTGGCAGTTGCTTTCAGAGTATCCCTTGATGATTCTCCAGAGATGTCAAGCAGGAATAGTGGCAAGATTGAGCCATGGCAGTTCTGCTTGTCAGGGCAGATAGTGGGCTTTGGAGTGATAGAAATGATAGACAATCTGCTGATCACACTGCTGATATCTTAATGCAGGCAGTGAACAATCTCAAGGGATTGCCATTATTTGAAGAATTAACTTCCTATATTGACGAATATATCTGCCACCCAAAACACAAGTAAATATTTTATTCCTGTGGGATAATGTGATGAGTCCCACTTTCATTATAAGATGTGGAAATACAAAAAAAAAAATCAGAGACAATTGTCTGCTAAGGCAAATAAAAATCATAGTGATAAATAACAGACTCTAAACCTCCAGCTCAGTTTTCATTGCAGCTACAAACATAATAGTGATGTATTTTAGAATCTGTGAACTTGCAAGTAGGTATTATAACGGTTGGGAAGCAGGAATAGCAGAGTGCCACAAGAAACTCATCTCCTGAAGGCTCTTAATACATATTTAGAATAATAGGTCTTAATTTATGCAAGGTGCTTAAGCATTTCTACTAATTGTAAGCATGCTAGTAGTCCCACTGCTTTCAGCTGGTGATTATCATTAAGCACATGCTTAAGTATCTTGCAAAATTAAGGTTTCAAGAGAGGTCTGTTGAGTTAGAAAAGCTCAGTTATGATCTCAGACTTTAATGTTCTTTCCCAAATCCATCTAGATTTATAATCATTTTGAAGGTTTTTTTCCCCCCTCATTGCAAGTGAAATATCAAAGTGATAAAAATATATCTTTTTGAAAGAGATCTAGGTATACACAGGATTTTTGAGATGCAGATTGAATGTATGATCTTGCTTCTTCCACTTGATACCCTTAACTCCCACAGGATATTGCTGGTTCTTACCAACTCTGCTCTTGAGTTTTCCCTGTGGCACTTACTTGGTTTTCACCCAGACAAAGAAAGATTTCAGGTCTTTGTCTTTTTTCCTTCTGAAACTAAATGAATGCTATGCTTACAGGGGCTGTTTTAACATCTTTGTAGTTCTCAGCTTTTGGCACTATTTTTCCCAAAATAAAGGCTGAAAGGCCCTGGGCATTTGCACATCTTCAGTCAAGAGCATTGGGGGGATGTGTCCACACTGGTCGGGTCATAGTAAGTCTAAAGTTACTCTAAAGGTGTACCTGGATTGGAGCTGAATCACCAGCTAAATCAAACATTTAATAGCTGAGGTCTTAATTCTTTTCTTTTGTGACTTATTGCATAATGACTTGAAGAACCATCAGTACTCCTGAAAGTTACCCACATATGATTTCTCCTGCTTTAATTTGACTCAAGGGGGGTTCTAACAGAGTCAGCAGCTTTCAAGAAGCAACACCTTGATTCCTGTGAGACAGAGCATTGTGAAGCAATCCATTCCCATGTGTCAGGGCTGCATCTGCTGCTCATGGACCTGCTCTGGAACAGCCTTTTTCATGGCTTCAGCTGGGGAAGATAGCTCCAGACAGCATCAGCTCTTCCAGATAAGTCCTCACATCTATGCTCTACGGGGCTCCTGTCAGACATTAGAGCAGATCAGATACCATGTGGATTTGTTACTCTGCCCTTGATCCAGTCCTTTCTTTTCCTTTCCTTTCACAGGTGACCCTGCAGTTTGCAGGTGAGGCTTCTGAACAAAACACAGGGTGAAAAGAGAAAAGAAGGCAGCAGAGCACAGGAAAGGACATGGACAAGGCTGTATTGGAGCAGATAAGGCTTATTAGCAGTTCACTTGTCTGAAGACTTATTTCATCAAAAAAACAAGATACCCATTAAAAGGCTTCCTTTTGACCACTGGTGTGACTGCAGGGTGACAAAGGGAATTCAAGTGCATCCTGCCAGCAAGGCACTGTGCAATGTGGGTTCACCTCTACTATGAAATAATCAAGGTGAGAAATATACCCCACATCACAACTTTAGTACAAGGGATAAATATTTAACATGCTTCTTCCAAAGCAGGCAATTTTCTTGCAAAGAGGTGGCTTTCCATTTACAGACCCTGCAGGACTGTCTCCTGCTCCTCCCCACATAGGAGGAGATGCTCTCTGTGCTTTTAGTAGTCAGCAAGGAGAGCTGTAACAACTCAGCAGCTGGACAGTACAGGTCTGATTATACAGCTCCTCTTTGTCTTGGTGGATGAGCACTTGTTTTTTCTCATAAGGGCTGCACACACTTCATTTATGTATGCTATTTATCAGGTATGTAAGCATATACCTAGATTAGGGTATAGGTCTCAGAACCTACTTTAAATAGAGCAGTGGATGCTCCAGGTGTATTGGGCTGTGCAGGGTCTCCCTGGAGGAGGTCCATGTGCTCACTGGTAGGGTGAGGGCCACTCAGAAGTGCCACCTGTGCCTCTCAGTAATGGGCCAGATTGCAATTCCCTGGCTGGTACTGATGAGCAATTATTTGTCTAAGGGTACTAATTGTCCCAGCATAACATCTCTAAGCCTGGCAACCACCACCCGTGGGCTTCCTCTGTGCCTTCACAGATCCATGGCCCTTTTGCACTGCCACCCTGCCCAAGGCTTCCTCAATAACCCCACTTATCTTCATTAACATCACCTTCTCCTTTAGACAATCCTGGGCTGACTTAGCATCAGCCACAGGCACTTAGAGCTTCCACTTTTCTTCATTTTCCCTTTCTTGAATTCATCCTGATTATATGTCTCCTTCTCTTGCATGACAGTCATATTTCCTCTTTGCCTGTGCTGCCAGCTTGGTTCTAGATGTACCAGAGTATCAAATAATGTAGGTAAAAAAAATCCCTAAAATGAACATGGTGCTCTGGAAGGATAAAGGTGCAGTGTTGTTCAACATTCTCTTTTTTTGTTTGTTTGTTTGTTTTGCTGCTGTTTCTTTGTTTTTTCTCTTCTCTGCTGTTCCCTTCTCCCCTTTTTGCTTCTTGTCCTCTGTCCTTTGATATTATATTTCACATCACATGATCCTCACAGTTTCTGACATAAAATGATGAAACAGGACATTAGCCAGCATGACACACAGCCAGCATGACAGACAGCCTCCCATTTCTCCTTCAGTGGGGTAATTCCCTGTATTCCTGACAGTGGCCTGCAGAAGCAGGTGGAGTGTATGTTCTTAACAGGCAGAGCATATGCTCATACATGTAATGAGCAGCCTTCCTTTTATGTTTTCCTCAGCATTTTGCAACAAGTAGTAGAAGGAGGAAAACCCATTCTATATGAAGTGCTGAAGCACAAAAGAAGTGGCTCATCAGATTTGCCATCAGTAAGAAAGGACTGCCAAAAGGACTAGGACAGAAAACGATCCCTGGGACGATTTTCCCCTTTCTGCTTTGCTCAAAAGGATGCACAGTTACTGCTTAGTCTTAGCTTGTGATCTCTTGCCAGTACCAGCTGATTTTCTGAAATGGAGGATAAGAGATGCTGACAGCTGTGCCCTGCACAGGAGCTGCCAAACTGCAGCAGAGCCCTGTCAGGCTGCCATGTGGCTTCAGGCCAAACAAGATATCGATGACACTTATAATGAGATACTAAAAGAAATAGCATGTATCATGGATTCTAAGGAGAGCTGGCAGAGCATAGGAATGGCCTTATGGTCCTAAACACAGTACAGTGTAGTATTGGAAGACTAGATCTTTATTAGAACTGTGTTTCTGAACCTGAAAGGGGAAAAAAAATCAGGAAATGTAGAACCCCAGGTATAACCAGAGGAATGATGAGTTACACCAGAGTGATCATGCTGCAGTGACACCTGCTATGGTTTGGGAACAGGCATAACTGGCAGTGGAAAAGAAAAAAAGTGTGGAGAGAACCAAGAGAAAGGTACAGAGCAATGGTAAAGCAGCAAAACAGAGGCTCAGGCATGGGGGTTAAAGGAAGAAAGAGGGAAACAACAATTGCTGTACTATGATAGATCCAGCCATCTAATGTAAAGAACCAGTGCCACTGAAAATGTGGAATAAAATGAGCTGGACCAATTAGGGAGAATTAAAATCTTGCCAATGCTAACACATCCTGGAAGGTGTTATTCTTTATCTGAGTTAGATAAAGAATGTATTGAACTCCTGAATGATGAGAAGGCCCATCTGAGACAGTGAAAATGCACTGAAAGTGTGATGCCATTCTTTAAAAGAACATTACAAATTTCCATTTTCTCTCTTTATTTTCAATCTATATTGTGTCAACAGCATCTTGAACCCTGTCCTGTGGCCAAAAGTAAACAAGGCTCTTTTTATCTACTGCTAACCTTGCCTTATAAATAGTCAGAGCCTCTCTGTCTCATCCTGAAATGCCTTTTGATGGCACATGTCTGAACATCACGATTCTGAGACAACATGCTTAATTTAATATCTTTGCATCTTGGATCTTTACTGTTAGGACTCTCCAGATAAATACTTCTCTGGAGTGCTTTAGTTCCTTACTGTCTCCTTAAAGTCTGAATTTCTTCCTAGTTCCAGAAATGTATCTCTGAAACTTGACTGTCTCCTGAGAGATCTACAAGAGTTGTACATGTACTACCAGTGTTGTAGCCCCTGTGGTATGAGAGACTGAACTGGCTGTGCTACAGCTCCTTCTAGCAGAGAGAAAGGAAAAAAAAGGGATGCTGTGGCTATATCCTCATTGGCAGTGGCCCAGAAGCCTTGGCAATGCTACTCAATGCAGTGGGAAATCCTCATGAAGGGAGCACTCATCCATTATCAGTGAGGTTTTTTGAACTGGAAAGAGGCTTGTAAATGTCATGGATTTCTTTCTGCTTTCATTAATCCATCAGAATATACTTCCCTTGGACACCTTGTACGTATGCTGGAAAATCCCCAAATAATCTGGTCTAGTTTCTCCTGTAATGCTTGTTTTTATCATCTTCAGAAAATCTGTACTGCATCTGGTGGGAGGAAACGGGTCCAGCCAGCCTGTTAGGTTTTCTGTTCTGTACAGAACCCAGTCGTGAGCAGATCTAGAATTTTCCTCTCAAGCAGTTCACTGCCAAAACAGACATCTCTTTGTGTAGTGAGCCAAGGGTGCCATGGGCTCCTTTCTTAATCATGCTGCTTTGCTGGCCATGACTCAATTCAGATTATGCCTTTGATTTATGACCAAGCATTGCCATCACAAATGCCATGTTCCTAGTCTTCTGTTTTGTGCTGGGTGTCCTTAGGAGGTTTGGACTCATCTACTGGAAACATGCTGTGTCCATAGTCCAGGTCAGCATGCTCACCTCTCCCCTCCCTGTGCCATTTGCTTTTCATCCCAAATAGGATCCACGTGATTTTGTCATCCTGACAAACTATGAGAACATGGTTTCATCATCAGTAAATGGGGAAATACACATCAGTGGGTTTATAAACCTCCATGTTTATCCTGTGTTCATGCCACAGCCTTACAAACAAAAACAAGGACCATGAGATAGCCCCTAACTGTGTGTGAGCAATAAAATCCTCTAGGCAGGTCTTCCTTTTGGACTTGTGCCTTGCTTCATATTTGCTCTTAGTGGCAATACAGAGCATAAAATTTAAGAATCAACAGAGAACTGATGTTCTCAGAAAGGCTCATGGCTCCTGTTTTGCATAGAAAAGAGATGTCTGAGCAGGACCAGTTCAGTTCATTGTAACAGTGACCCCCATCCCTTCTTTATAACCTCTTCTTTGGTTTAGACTCCCTTCTTACTTTTTTTCAGGATGGTCATGAATTTCCCTCCTGACACACACAAAACATCCCCACTTTTTTTAATCTGGAAATGAGCAGAAATAATTTACATGTCCTATGAATTATACATATTACCTCTTTTATTCCTTTTGCATTTGAAATTCTCCATGTATAAGAGAGGTTATGGAAGGTACAGAAAGCTGTTTGTGCTGCTTCACATGATCCAATGACTTCACAATTGCCTCATGTTTTATCTCCTGCCCATGGATTCCTTGGTAGGGATCTGTGTGTGCAGAGAAGCAATGCTATCACTGCAGCTTAGTTTAGTCAAGCATCTCCTGTTTCCAACTGCTTCCTACTGCTCTCCCTTTTCCTCCAGGGCTGTATTCCCTTTGGTACTGATGGCATCACTGCATGTGTGGTCACCCCTTTGTCCAGTTCTGTTAAAATGATCTGGGCTAATTAACCACTCCCTAACAGAAGGGGGTTTAAACCTGGTTAATTCCTGCACAAGTGGATTAGGGAAACTGCTTTTGTATTTAGCTCACCCAATATGAAGGATGCCATTCTCCAGGAGCCAGAGTGAAGAATCCAAGTGGTAGATGGAGGTGATTAGCAGCAGGAGAGGATGACTGGGATGAGCTCTAGCTGAAACACACACATCTGGCCACTGCCCCAACTGACACAGCAGTTCACTTTCCTCTGGCAGAATTCTTTTGTTGCGATTTTAATCTTTCTTTTGTATAAAGCCTTGAAAGGACACTTTAAAAGCGCTTCCTAGGAAGTCTGACACGGACTCTGAGCAAAACACAGACAGACAGAATCAGAAAAATGTGCATTGGAAGAGATCTCTGGAGGTCATCTGTTCCAACCTCCTGCTTGGCACAGGGCTACTGCTAATGTGGGTCAGGACAGCTGCAGGCTTTCCTGGCTGAGCCTGGAAAGCCTCCACAGATGATGAGTCTCCATTATCTCTGGATAACTTGTTCCAGTGCTGCACTACCCTCAAAGTGAAGAAATTTCTCCTAATCCCCTGCTGGAGGCTCCCAGTCTGTAGTTTGTAGCTGTTGTCCCTCATTTTACCATGTGCCACTACTGAGGTTTTCTTCCATTGTCTTGTAATTTCCTTGTAGGCTGCTATTAGGTTGTCCTTAAGCCTACTCTTCACCAGAAAACAAGCCCAGCTGCCTGAGTCTCTCCTGATAGATCATATAATTTTGGTAATTCTCTGTGTGTGTTTCTCCCCAGTTTCTCAACCTCCTTCTCGAACTGGGCAGCCCTGCAAAAACTGGGCACAGTGTTCCAGGGGTGGGCTTGCCAGTGCCCAGCAGAAGGGAACAGTGACACCCTTCATCCTGCTGGCCACGCTCCTGCTCCCAAGCCTTGTGTGCAGAGTGTCTTGTCTGCCATGGGAGCACAGTGCTGGTTGGATCCATCCAGCCTGGCACTGCCAGCCTGCTCCTTTCAGCAGGGCTGTTCCCCAGCCAGCTGGTTCCCAGCCTCTGATGGAGCAGGTGCAAAATCAGCTGGTTCCACAGGTGCAGGATTTTGCACTTCTTGAGTTTCATGAAGTTCCTGTTGGCTTCATTGTCAGTTTTCTCAGGGTGACTCTAAAGTGGCAGGTTGGTGCTTGAATGCCACCCAGCTCCTCCAATTTAGCATCCTCTACAACTGGTTGCTAATTAACCTTTGAGCCCAGCAGTCCAGCCAGTTTTCAATCAGTCTTGCATAGATTAGTCCAGTTCATACCAAAATACATGAAAATACAAACAATACTAAAGAAATTCTTTGGAATAGCAGAACATGGCAGCACTGTCCGATATTCTGTTTTCAGTGAATTCCAGCTTTTAAGTGGAACTCCATCCAAGCTTCCATCCAAGCTGGTGCTTAATAATTAGTATGTAAAATGACTCCTACTATTGCTAATGTTACTTAAACAATAAAGAAAAATGAATTTAATTTTCCCTCTTTCCCATCGCTCCTAAAAATATGAATTCTAACTTTGCTTTTCTGTCCAGGATTTCTCCTTTCCGTAAAAATCTGCTCTTACTCAGGAAAATATTTTCTCACTTTGTCACAGTGATCTGGCTGAGAATGAAGAACTACCCAAAGAAAAGGAGCTCCTTGGGGGAACAACTTTTGGCTGGATTGTCAGACCACATTGACAGCAAAGAGGAAGTTTGGATTGGACCAAATTCAAAAGTGTTTCATCAGCTTGTGCAATGTTGGGATCCAGTTCTGGGAGCAGAGACACCCAAGGCCAGTTTAACGAGATGCAATGTCTGTCCAGCTGAAGCAAAACAGACCCTGCATCCACAGCACTAGTAAATCTTTCCTTTGGAATAAGGGTTTAATTCCTGTTGCCTGGTGCTAGGAGGCTGCTAACAGACTGGAGAGGTTTTGAGGATGAGTAAGAGAAGCTGTAAAGGGGATTAATAAGGGAAGATTATGAGTACTAAATATGCACTACTTGGTCAAAGAATGGCTAAAGGGGATATACTAATTATCTGCCAGTATTACAGAGCTGTAAACTTCAAAGGAGGAAAGCAATTGTTTCGCATTGTCACAAGGTATATAACTAGGATTAATGAGGTGAGATTTAACAAAGGAAAATGTAAGCTCAATATCTTCCTAATCAGAGATTAGTCAAAGGAATGGCTTGCCAAGGAATTAAAATAGTGGAGTCTCACCTCTAGCATCAGAAGAGTGCGGGGCTAGAGGCAACAAAATGAATTACTTTTCCCAAAATTGAAACTTTTCTTGAAATTCAAGAACAACATACGCAATCTGGGCTTAGAATTTAGGGACAAAAGTGAAAGTTTCATTCATTTTTAAAATTTTGTTTGATAGGATTTTGTTGATAGGAGGCTATGATAATGAAGTGCTTAATCCTAGGAGATGGTTTCTATCACTAAATCCTATGAAGTATATATAAAATACCTATATGATGAATACATAAATTTCATTCCTGATCTTAAAAATGCCTTTGAGACAATTGTTTTAAAATTATGTTGTATTTGGCCTATTGTGTGTGTAAGAGAGATATAAAATTATAATGAAAAGAAAAGGAAAAAAGATAATTTGGCTTACACTACAGTGTTACGTATTCAATACTTTCACAATATTCCGGTCTCCTCTAAATGATACTTCTGGAATGTATGTGGCATCAAATAGGGTCTGGCCACAAATTTCTGTAAAAAGCAAGTTTGGAAGGATGTGGTATAGAAGATTTGTTGCTTAGAAAAGAGAAAGGTGGATTGCACTGCTCCAGTCTGGACATAATGACAGCCTGAGCAAAAATCTTGACATCTGCATGTAAGAGCACACATTTTAATCTGGTCACATCCCTAAAGTGGCAATAAGATATCCTGATAATGTGTCAAACATCAGGCTCAAAGCCCTGTTCCTCACCTCACTGAGGTGTCTGACCAAGCAGACCAGTGCCATCAGCTGAGATGGCAACGTGAGAATCATTTCTGAGCAGGTGGTGAGAGCCAAGCAGGGGGACATCAGATAGACCAAAATTAAATCTACGAAAGTTAGAAGACGTCCCTAATTGAAGTTTCCGCGGTCGTTTACTTTCCTAGAAAATCCTGACATGAAAGTTGCTGGCACAGGGAACTACATCACTGATCTTTCTCCCAGCAGTGGCTGCTCAGAGCAAAATGACAAAGCAGCAGATGTCCACAGAGGTCCTGGAGTCCGAGGCCACTGAGGTACCTGGGGCAGAAATGACGGGATATTTGGATTTATCAAGGTAATTGAGGGAACACTCGCCCTACTCCCTCAGGCTGCAATTGTCCCCTGTGCAGTGAGCACTGTGCCTGAAGTGGCTGCTAGAGAAGAAACAGGTATTCCCAAGGAGTCCCTGAGACCCTGTGTGGGAATGAGGAATAAGTACTTTAAAATGATGTAAGTAAAAGATATGTTATACCATGAAAAAGGCTGGAGTAAGGTTGAAAGGACAAGTGAGAGGAAAGCAGAGCAACAAGTTTCAAACATTTGATTTCATAGCCTCAGTTTTCCTTAAATATATTGTATTTATATGCTATATAAGTATGTATATAAAATAGTAAAATATTTATTATAATGGTATATAAATCTGTGATACAGTTTTACAACGGTGATAAGAAGTTATTCTTTAGATGTTGAGTGTTTATGCACACACACATCACTTTTGATGTACAAACTAGAAGCAGATTTGATTTTAAGAGGGGTAATGAAAAAACTGCAACTTAGCTGGTTGAGACAACAGAGAGAAGGAATATGGAATGACTTGGCAGGATGCTGGAAAGTAATCTGCTGCTTGTAAAAATATTCAAATTATATTTAATACTTTGGAGCTTGTTGGGACTTCAATTTTAATGGAAAGGTTCCCTTGCCACTGGGTCAGTGCTTGTTAATGGTCCACAGAAATGTTAAGCTGGTGAGAGAGACCAGACATTCCCACAATAAAACTGTGAGGGGATAAAAGCTCAGGGTTCCTTTGTTCAGGCTCCCTCCTTGGGGGCACCAGCTCGAGTTGTGATTTTGTTATTTAGTTATTGCACCAAGATCAAATTGTTTCAAGGATCGAGATGTCTGAGACTCTGCTCTGGGAAACCTGGGGCTGAGGCCACAGGAGAGACCCAAGGATTGATTTATTGCCCGAGCAGTGATTAGGAACTCCATCTTTAAATGCAAACATAAATAGGCCCCACACTTTCTTCATTGTGAAGATAATATTTCACTTGTGATTTCCAAATGGACTTGCTGCTCTGTAAAATCCTTCAGTGAAAAGAATCCTTATGGAGTCAGAATTGGCCGGGCTCTGTCAGCCCGGACGCACAGCACGGCCAACAACACATGTCAGAGTGGAATTGGCTGCATGAAACGTTCTCACACAGCTGGAGTCAAAGATTAAGCTGCTTATGGTCAGAGCAGCTGAGCAATTCACCTGAACAAGAGCAAAATCTCATCAGATGGAGACAGCCATGAACAGAGAGAGCACAGACCGTGTTCCCCGAGCTCGGAGGGCTGAAGTGCCAGGTTTGACCTGTGGGTTCACTCTTGTTCTGCACTAAGATACCCGACTGCAGGGGGCACAGGAGGACACAGCTGGCTGCCAAAGCCACCACTGCCTTCTGCCTGGGCTAATGTTGCCTGCTGAGGAGGAAAAGCGCTGTACCCTCCCATGTAAAGAGACCCATGGAAAGCAGAGAGGTGTAGTTTTACTCCAAGATATATCCCTTAGATTATGTGCACATTTTCTCTCCTGAATTTGGCCCTGAATGGTACACCTTATTATATTCACTTTCATCAGAAACTTCGGGAAAAAATAAAGGACTTCTGTCAGGTTTTTTTGCCCGCAAGATGCAACACCAAAATTTAAACCTGCTTGTTTAATATCTGATAGTTAATTTGTATCCACGCTGCTTTGGTGGTTTGCTATATGCTGTGGGCCAGTCAGAAACTATGGTATTAGCTGCATTTCAAAGGTTATATTCATGTGGAGCTTAGGAAATACTTTGGGAGCTTCTGAAAGAAAAAAGCTGTGTATAAAGTGAAAATTGATATGTGAAACATCAAAATGAATTCTATTTTTACAGCTAAGCCCTAAACCCTGACAAATAAGGGCTTATAACTGAACCAGTGACAGTTGACAGTTCTTTTGCTATTTCAACAGGTGATTAAATAGTGAACGGAATGTGAAATTTATCACAAAATATAAAATATGTAGCAATAAGATAACCTGCAGAACTTTTTTTTCCTTTTTAAATTAGCATTCCGCAAAATGGCTTGGGGTTTCTTTCGTTGTCCCCCCAAAACACCCTCCCACCCATCGTTTTGATCTTTCTAATAGGAATGTCAGTAGAGAAAAGGAACATTTTCATCCCTTGTGTGCTTGAAGCACAAATGGGAGATCACCGTGAGGAAATGCCACCATCTCTTTCCATTTTAAGAGCAGTGAATGGAATAGATAAACATCAAATAAGGGTCCTCTCTTTTTCAGTGTGGGAGCTGAAGCCGGAGAGCAGATTTTGGCTGAGGTAAAAGGCTCGAGCTGTCAAAGATTTCTGGCTTCCCAGAATTCCTCTCCCATTTCCCAAGGTTAAACGCCTTGCCTCAAGGCAGCTGCTTAGAATGATAAAAGGGGCACTACAGGACAGCGGTGCTCTTTGTAATGTTAATAAACCTTGATTTTTATATCAGATGCAACCCTGGGAAAACCTGCCAGGTTTAGACTTAAAAATCTAACACTATTTAGCAGAAGTTCGTGTAAAGAAGTATTAGTGTGGGAATGGTGATGGGCTAGTTTGAGTGACATATGAAAGCAACAAATACACTCTCTTCTCTGCCTTGTCAAGTCTTCCTGTTGTTTACCGACAACAAAAGGAATCGCCCGAGCGCTAATTAAACTGAATGTGGTATTGAAATGCACTGTGAAGTCTCTGCTACAAATTCAGCTTTTCAGGTTAATTGTCAGCTGAGCGAGAACTCCCCGGAAAACGCGCGGGGTGTGGTTTCCACGAGGGAACCCTGCCTGGAGCCCAACAAGGAGTGTTTCCTTGGGGTAATAAACCTCAGAGCATCGGAGCATCACAGGATGCAGAATGTCCTCAGTTGGAAGGGACCCACAGGGATCACAAAAGACCAGCTCCTGGCCCTGCACGGGACACCCCAAAACATCCCACTGTTGATTAGCATGGAGTTTTATCCAGAAGCATGTGAACTTTATGAAATGCTTTTCTACCCAAAATTCTGCTTAAAAATGACAGTTGTCTAAATTGTATTGGCCATTGAGTCAGGCTGTCATTGTTAGTCAGATATTTCTGAATCAATAATAAATATGTGAGTTAGAACTTCAGGGGAGTGACTCAGAATAAGGTAAAATGAGACATATTTATGATCAAGGCATCTATAAAGGAACAATGCATTTTGGTCATGTGGAGTTTGGCAAAATGGAGCTCCAGCTTATCCTCACAAAGCAGGTCTGCCTCTTTGAATCAATGAGAAAACTCCCACTGACTTGAAAGAGGTTTGGATTTCACCCACAAAGTTGTGCTGAAATCTGAACAAAAGCAAAAAAGACTGACAGTTCATGGGATGTGAAGCTGTGTATTCTCCTCCTTCAAATTCACCAGCAAGACTCGTTCACATAATGGGGTCTGACGAGCAGTGGCCCCAAAATGCAAAAATAATATATTAAAGAAATCTGAAACTGTTAGTAGTGCACACTGTAAGCTGAGGGAATCGCACTATGTTGTACCACTGGATTATCCTCTTCTTAAAGATGATTCCCAGTGTCTCTCTGGGATACCTGGGACACTGCTACACTTGCCAAGGAACAAAAACTCCCAAAGTTCAGTGCCCAGTGCAGCCCAGAGAGCACCCAGCAGCAGGTTCACTGCACGAGCAGCTGGAAAACCAGAGCAGCAGCTGGGAAACCAGAGCACGGGGCTGCAGTGTGTGAGCAGGGTTTGGGGTGGAAAAATGCAGATCTTGGCTTTTTAGCAAAAATGGATTCAAGTTAACTTTGCATAATTCTTCATTGTTTCCTTGGGAAGCCCCTTGCATGTTCTAGTATATATCCCATAAAAATCTGTGTATTTTAAAAATATTTTTCCTTTGGGAAATTCTCACTATATCAAGATTTTTCACCCCACCTTTCCAAGGAAATAGCTAGCAGTAGGAAAAGAACTGGAGAAAACACATTTATATGCTTTCTGAATTGTCTTCATATAATACTGAATTATTTCTTTCCATTTTTCCTATGAAACTTCACAATGAAAAGAAACAATCATGAAGATCCAGATATTCTAAAAGCATTCTTGAAGCATATTGTTAAAGCAATACTTCAAATTTAATCAGATTTTTTTATTCTTCCGGTGACTGTAGCAAAAATTTAATAAGCAAGGCATAGCCATTACCCAGTGATTTGAGGTTAGATTTATAAACCAGGTTATTTTCCTTTCAACCACAGAAGCGAGTAAGGCTTGATTTAATTAATAGTTTCATTGGGTACATGTGACTGTCCAATAAGACGTGTATTGGCTCCAGGTATTTATTAAAACGTATCCAAAAGTTCCTTTATAATAATCAGTAGCATGCCATCCAAAATAAATATTGTATTAGGATTTTATGTCTGATTCCTAGCACAAACAGCGAAGGATGGTGGCTTAACCTGGGATTTTGCCTTCCATGGTATGTTCTGTTTGAGGTTAGTTGGTTGGTTTTTTTTTTCATTAAATCTATCAGTGTTCCCAGAACTTGATGTTTGTCATCCTAGAAATACTCAGGCATTATTTTGGAGTTATCCTTTTGCTCTGGAAAATTATGATTACTCGTTGCTAAGTCTACATTTTTACTGCCACTTGTTCAGTGGGAGGTTCTTTTGTTTGGTTTGGTTGTTTGGGTTTTTTTTTTTCAAAATCCTTTTACTTCAACAAAACAGCTTCAACTGCCTTTTTGGGGCTTCCCCCAAATGACCCACTGCTGTTCTCCCCTTGTGCCAGCAGTGCAGTGAGTTGGCATCCAGTGACAGTGTGTGATCCTGGGCAGCTTCCAAGAGAGGATGGGGTAACATTAGACACAAACAAACATATTAGGATAAAAGCTCCTCCTTTACTCTGGAAAAGCTGGAACTTTGCTCTATCTGAAGCTCTCATCTCAAGCTATTTTCTCCTGTTGGAACAGCAGGATGCTCTGGTTACAGCTGCTGTGCTGTTTATACTTCACACGGAGCAGCACTTTAAAACATGATCAGAACAGCAGTGCCACCTCTCCTCGGCAATATCCACAGGTGAACTGCTCTTTAACAACTCCTCTAATGTCTCAACAGCATCAAAGCCTTTCTCTCAGCAGCCAGCACTTTTGTTGGAGCACCTGATTTCTCTATTCCCACAGAATGCTTTTGTGGGTATCTGCATACACATTCTGGCATATACTCTTACTTATCTGAGTTATTCCTTATCTTTTCGGTTTTGAAAAAGTTTATCATTGAAAGAGCTTTTTTTTCCCAGGCAACCTGAGAATCTTGACCATCTAAACTTTCAGGACTGCAAGTGGGAGATAACTACCCAGACCAACCCCATGCACACCCTTCTCTACCACACTCCAATCCAGAACAGCGTAACACAATTCACTCCCTACAGAAAGAGAAGGAAAGAGTGAGATGCTTGTTACAGTGTGAATGCTTGTGACCATACTTAAAGAGAAACTAGACATCATTCAGATATTACAGCTGCAGAATAGCCTGCAGATCTCAGAATAGGAGGAATGCCAAGTCCTAGATTATCAGGAATAGCCACATTTTGCTTTAAAAGCACATGAGAAATCTCTACCTGTGGAAACAGGAGGCACTTTTGCACATGTGGCATGACTATTTATGATCTTATTCTCTCTTGTTTTGTTTCACTGTTGCTGTGTCTGTCTGCACCTCTGTCCAGTGTGGAGTTTGTTCTCACTCTGCCCTGGCAGTTTGTTGGAGTGAAAATCCAGCTCAGCATGTAAGACATAGGAATGATGAAGTCTGAGCTTGAGCCTCAGGGTAATGCCCTATTTCTCCAAGCAAAATCTCTTTTCTTATGAATTAATGGTTTGTCTGGTCACCATCGATCTTTCTTCAGCTGATCTTCTCTTCATTGATCTTTCCTCAGCAAGAGAAATGCCAGTCAGCTCCTACACTGATCTCAGAGCTGAGGATAAATACAGTCGGTGTCTCAGACTCTTTCTCAGAGGGTATTTGGGAGTCTGTTCCCTCAGCACTTGCCTATGTATCTCTTTCATGTAGAATAGTCCTTGAGCAGTGCCACTGATTTCAGGAAAATTGTATTAAAATTATCTGATAGTGGTTGAAAACTCAAATGGCTCCAGTATTTGAAGAGGAGAAGGAAGAAGTGTCTGCCTGGTGTTCTCTCAGGTGTCTGCAGGATGCTGTTATTCCAGCTGGGGTTGTAAATAATGGTGTGGGGGTAAAACCCAAGTTGTTACAAGCGAAAGGTAATAAATTTATTGAGCTAAGATGACTCATTGACATACCTTAAAGCCCTTTTGAGCATTCAAATAGCAATAAAGAACAGCATTGTAGTTTATTCACATATGCATTTCTTCATCTTTAGCTGAAATAACTAAACCACTCTGAATATGCTTTACTTCCTTTACTTTCTAGAGAAACAATAATAAATTAAGAGATGTTTTAAAAAGCATGTTATATTGTTCTGTTTATTGGACTAAAATCCTCTAGTAGATGTATGGAGAGCTACCATAGGCATCACTGGTAAAAGCAACAGTCATTCAGTTCAATTGAACTCTGTTTGACCATCAGAGGAAGAATAAAGGTATAAAGCACCATTATAGCAGGTCTCAATTTTTTTCTTCTATTCCAGCCTTAGTATTTTAGTGCAGAGATAACTCCATCAATCATTTAAAACCACTGACCATGCCTTGCACCAGCCACCAGCCATAGTTCATACTGAGCTTTCTGTGTGCTCCAAATGGCTTCACGTTTTATGTGCAAAGCTGGGTTGAAAATTTATAGTTGCTTTCTTTCTGACACCTGGATTTCCCACCTGGAAAATAAACTCCTTTAACTACTTTAAATCTTCATGAATTTCTTGCTGCCTGGATCGCAAAGGGCTCGATTGTGACTGCTCCTGCCTGCCCATGCCATGAAGCAATAATCCTATTCCACTGTGTGTGAGTCTGGCTGATTCATGGGCTCCAGACACAAAGCAATAAGCAGGCACTGTATCCTCATTTAAACCCAGGTTCTCAAAAACAGTTAGGAATCTAACAACTCAATTCCAAAGGGAATTTGATACTCAGATGGGTCTGAGAGTCTGAGCTCTGCTCCCTGCCCCTGGATAGATAAATGGGAACAAGAGGAAAATGAAGTGAGTTTGTTAACACCTGTTAACATCTGTTCTAGGCATCAGAGTGTTGTGATTTGCTGTTAGTAGAGGATTGGAAGAAAAAAATTGTTTCCTAGTATTCCACAATGAAACTACTTTTTTCCTAGTATTCTTCATAAAATCTTTCATTGAGTTATTTAGTTTCAGGCTCAGAAGATAAACCTTTCAGTACCTGTCTGTCTATAATATTGTTAATGCTATTACCTACATCCTAGTGTCACTTACACAGCTAGGTATAGCTCTGTAGCTGTCTTGAAAAATAACTCTGTTTAAAGGCACCAGTGTTTTTAAAGGGGGTTGTCTTTGTCACCAAACCTGTCTCAAAGCTACAGCTACAGAACAAGAAAATCCTCACAGACATTCCCATGGGAGAGGAGACGCGTAAACATAAAATAATAAGTCAATTGGAACTGGTGAGTTACAGTAAAGGTTTTGTCCTTCATAAAAAGCTGCACAGATCTCTGAAGTGAGATTCTTTCTTGCCATTTCTGCTTGGGATTCACTAATTGAATCCCATTCTCAGCACATTCAGGGGAGAATATAAGACATTTTTTACAATGAGGGTGGTGAGGCCCTGGCACAGGTTGCCCAGAGAAGCTGTGGTTGCCCCAGCCCCGGAAACATTCAAGGCCAGGTTGGATGGGGCTTGGAGCAACCTGGGCTGGTGGAAGGTGTCCCTGCCCATGGCAGGGGTGTTGGACTAAATGGCCTTTAAAGGTCCTTTTCAATCCTTCTAAGCCCAAGCCTTGCTGTGAAATGGAGGAGCTCCCAACTGGCACAGCCCTTTTCACCTCTCAAGACCAGCAGTTTCCAAGTCCTGTGTCTGGGAATCCCTCTCGTATCTGCAGAGGTATCATGTAAAGCTGAGAGAAGGCTTGAGAAGTGTGGCCAGAGTTCCTGTGATTTACTCCCACAAAAAGTGTTGGAGCTCATTTTTACTGCAGAACCTCCGAATCAGGGAGTGGACTGAGCACCTCCCTCAAAGTGCCATAAATCCACCGCAGGCCATACAGAAAACAAAGCCAAGCAATTACTGAGGTGTTGAGGGATCTTAGATCGTGTGCTTTGGGGGATGAAAATGGTGCTTCCAAAGTACCTCCTCCAAATTTCAAGTATTATTTTTTGTTGGTTTTTGTCAGAAGGCCACCTTATTAAGTTCAGCTGGAAGTCAATCCAGATCTAATGCACTGGGCCACCGTCTCTAATGCAGTTTACCTACAACTTCATACCACAAAAGCTAAAAATAAACTACAGCTTATTCCACTCACTGAAAAGTCAGTTCAACATGTCATGGGGCTTATTAGCACACTGAGAATGTTCTTCATGCCTTAATACCAGGGCATGACTCTGATGTAAAAATGAAATGAAACTATTTAAATTGACTTGGATACTTATTAAGGAGAGGGTTTCATTTAATTCCCTTTTCTGTTTTTCTCTCCTTTATAGAAGCAGCCATCTGGGCTCAATAAGAGGTAGGGCAATGACAAGTCTATTCTGTGAAAAACACTATAATTTTTAAAACACTATTACCAAATGAGACTCAATAGACAGAATGTGTAAGTGAAAAGTGATTTGCCTTGTGGAAAAAAAAAATACACTCTGGTTGTATGCTATAGGGATCTTATTGTGCTAATTAGAAAACTCAAATTTGTAGGCATTTGCAAGTTGAACAGGTGACAATAACTGGTGATAACCAAGGACTAATTATTTCAGCTGGGAATTAACCATCAGGTGTTCTGAGCCAAATAAAAGGGGAGGGGAAGGTTGGCATAACAATGTGTTCTATTTATGTTGAAAGAATTAGGAGGATTTTATGTGGGATTAAAAAAAAAAGTTAAATTAAACAAATACTCTCTAGGCTAGTACTGTGTGTGACTGCTATGTTTCCATTTCTTAAAGAATTCCAGAACTTGGACGGGGGGAGTGGAAGGAAATAATAATGCAGAGCTGTATGATTTGCTTGCTAAAAAAAACCCCACCTCTTTGTTCTCTAGTGAGTTCTGCTAAAGTGAAAAAAGAGGTAGGTTAGCAGTTCTTGGAATTAAAACTATGTGATTGAAATTGTTATCTGTTGTTCTAGTTAGAAATGAACACTGTGGTGTGGGTCTATGGAAGGAAAGATTCAGCTGTTACAGATTTCCAGAGACGCTGAAGGCAGTGAGCTCTGAGAACTGGGCAGTGCAAAGTGCACAGCAAACAGGGTTTGTGTGGGCAGAGCTACTGCAGGCTGCAAAAATTCAGAGCTGGATGCAATATACATGAAGTGCACACTGATGATTCCACCTTGCCTCTAAATTCCTTTACCTTAGTGCTTACTGTAAAACTTAAACACTAATGAGTGGGGCTGAAACCAGACAGGGCCCTGGAGGGTACCAGGAAACTGATAAAACAGCAAATGGGTTATAGCAAACATCACCTTTTTCCTTCTTACCATCAACACAGGTATTTTTATTCTTACATTTTCTTTTTCTGACACACCATGTGAACAAAAGTGACACCACTTTAAAAATAATATCAAATTCCAAGAGCAGTCAGAACCTTAAATTGGAATTTCAGTCTTTGACATTGGAAACAAACATACAAGACAATTGTTAGCATTCTGCATTGTGCAGATAAAGACACAGACTAGTAGCAAATTCTTCTGAGAGACACGCCTGATAAGATTATAAATTAGGTTTTACAGAGAAAGTGCACTTAAAGAGAAGTTTAATTGTTTGCCAATAAAAATCTCGTGTTGCATAGAGATTTCAGAGCTCATTTTAACAGTTGTTACTATTCAAATGCCTTGTTTTAACACTTTAGGGGTTTGTTTGGTTGGTTCAGTTTATTGAATTCATTGTTCTCACTGAAAGCATCACGATTGTTCTGACTTTTGTGTCTGGTTTAAGATTTTACTTCCTTTTGCAAAGTCTGAATTGCTGTAAAATAGCTGGAAAATGCAGTGTGTAAGTACAAATCTTTCTGACTTGTTAGACTTAAAAAAAGCTGAAGTGTGAAGGTCTACAACTGTGTGCTGGAGATTGTGTGCTGTTGGGCAGTGACGTGTATCGCTGCTTTTCTGGGCATGTAAGCTCTGAGATTGGACTTTGGGGCTCATTCAAACCACTGGCAAAGTCCAAACAAAAAGGAATATAAGCACATCAGAATGTGCTTATATAGATGATAGTGTGTAACCTCAGCTGATTCTAAACTGGAGCCACAAATGGGAATGAGGTTAATGCCTCTAAAATCTGGAAAAAATTCTGAAGCGCTTTCAAGTTCATCATTGGATAAATTGCATTAAGCAGCCAAGGATTTTTATTTTTAGCTCTACTGTTTGGCTTTAGGAAAATGTTCTTGAATGCTTAGAACAAAATATTTGCTAAGTTGTCCTTGCCTGAAGGAACAGGTGGCAACGTGTCCACTGGTCTAGAAGTGTGAACCTGTAAGTGTAGGTAACACAGCTGCCCCTTTCTGGGAGATTGATACCTGAGGGTCTTATCTGAATCCCATTAAAATCATGAAAACAAAACTGGCAGGTCTTTGGATCAGGGCCACTAGGAATACCAATCCTTTAGGGTTCCTACCACAGACTGCCAGCAATTTAGCTTGTAAATATAATTTCCATAAACATTTGCTAATCAGCATTGGTAATCTATTAAAATCTCCATGTCTGTCCACTCACAGTGACAGACAAGGTGGATTTCTAAGACATTAGCCTGATTCTCTTCACATCATCCCTTCAGCCTCATGGTTGCTACATATTTAACCTCCTGTTTCTGACAAACACCATCCTTTGCATCAAAGGGCTTTAGGACATCCAGTTTTGCTGACACACTCGTGCTGTGCTTTATTTATGCATCATCAAAGTATGGTACTGCCCAAAAGGTGAACGACCTCTTTCCCCTTTAACTCATTTCCTGAGTAGACCAATATCATCCAACTTCAGACACTGACAAATGTAAATTGAGGTCCGTGAAATTAGAAAAGTGCTGAACTAGAGTACACAGAAGAGTGTGACATTCTCCTGTTGTGAATAACAATCTAATATAATATCTCCCATAATGAGAAACTTGGATGTGGGATATGCTTTACCTGTTTGTGATGTACATAGTAAAACCTTTCTAATGCTCTTGATGCACAGAGAAATTGCACACCCCGAACTCTATTAATGCTACTTTTGTATATCCACCAGCAGGGAGAAGACAGTCTTTGCAAGGTTAAACTGAGGGTCAGGACACTCTTTTGAACTTTCTTGCAGTAGTTTCTCAGAGTGCAGCTGCTTAGGTGGTGCCCATGTCCTTGCTGAGATACCGAATTCCTGACTGGAGATTTAGAATCGGAAAACAGAAGCAAAAGCTTCTTAAACATCTCTCATAGCCTTCAACATAAATTATTAAAGGAAGAGCCTTTCAGAATCTTAAATGACAGCTTTTTTTTTTTTTGTGAATTTGTAGAGTCATAGGAAACAATGAGAGGGCAGCCGTGTCTTATATCCATTTCAGAAGATTCCTGATAAATTTTCAAAGAGCTTTTTCCTGTTTATTGTTTACTTGGTCTATGTCTCTTGGTCTATGAGAAAGTGGCTTTTTACTTTGTTTTTTTGAGTATATTCTTATACAGTATTCATGCGTGCTCTGCAATATTTTCTATTAGCTCAATTCGAGTGGAAAATAAAAATGGGTGTTAAAGAAGCCCACTATTTTTTTTCCTCTAGTCTCATTAATTTTGCTACAGTTTTGACTGAAAATGGACTATCTTTCACTTGGAATTTAATAGACATTACTAAGGTGTGGTGAAATTTCAGTTTGTGAGGTTTATTGATAGCGTAGCACAGAAAAAGAAAAAAAAAAAAGTAAGATTTTGGTCTTATTTGGTATGCCTTTAGTCACCTTTTGTACAGAGATAATTAATAATATGTTCACACAAGCTGAATTTTCAAAGAAACTGCATCTTGGTCACTGTGAGAAAGGCAATTGTCCATTAGTCACAGATTCAGTAATTAAACACCCAACGCGTGGTTCTGATTCTGGGAACACTTAACATATCTATCATTTGGCGTTTATGAGAAGTCCTGACTAAAAATACTACTCCCAAAAGGAAAGTTAATATTTTTCGGGGCAGCCTTGAAGTGCATTCCTTTGAAAGCTGGATTTGCAAGGGGGTTGCATTGTCCATGTGTGCTGTGCCTGCAGGACCATGGCCTGGCTGTGCAGTGCTCCCCCTCTGCTCACACACAGCTGCACCTGCTTTGGCCTCGTACACAGGTGGTTTCCACTTGGCATTCCACAGCATTCCAGAGCTTTATGCCAGCCAGGGTAGCAAATGACACAATAGTGTGGAAACGTGTGCTGTATCATCTTTTGATGCCCTGGATTTTGGTGTTCAATGGAAAACAACAATAAATTCATGGAGCTTTACTGCCTCTGCCAAATGTGACATCTTTCGGAGTATAACATGCTGAAAAGCTTGCACAGTCTGTGCCAACTGCATGATTTAGCTGCTATAAAATCCCTCTGAATCAAAACCATTTTGAAATAAAGAAGAACCAGCCTGAGAATTTCACTGCACTGTTGGATATCCACTCAAAGATCAATCACCTGTCCTCATTCTGTATTCCTGCTGTATTTTTCAGCTTAATCTTTTCTGCAGCTTACCTGTTTCATTAAGGCTGGAATTTTAAAAGACAAGCAATTGCATGCAGAGGCAGAGAGTCGAGAGTGAGAAGTGTCAAACCTGGACAGGCACAGTTCTGTACAAATTGTGCTGTGCCAGTAGAAAAGGCAACTCTTTCTTCCCTTTTTGTTTCTGTGGACTCTGTAATGCCCAGATGTGCTCAGTACAAGTGTTCTAGGGTTTGGCATCCTAATATTCCTGAATTTTGAACAGGTTAACCCACCTGCTTCTCTTCAGTTTTCCTGTGCAGATAAAGTTTTCTGCAGTATTCATCACACTTCAAACAGCCTCTGGACGTCCCAGCCTGGAATCTCAACCAAGAAGGGAGTTGTTCAGAAATTAAAAGAAAAGAAAACCTCCGGGGATGGCACATGAACTAATTGAAAGTGTATCAGCAAAGGATTTTTTCTGTGTTAGAAAGATGCTTTTCCCTTGGACTGTTGCACTGAAAGGATGTTTAAACAACACAGAACGATGCATAATATTTGAATCGTGTGAAGGGATTATAATTATTGTATTAATTTGTTGGTTCACTCTGTGAAACATTTATAAAAATCCACTCTAGAATAGACTATTAAAATGAGAAATTATCATTGCAACATCTGATCAAAAATTCAGTAAGTTAATTAATGCTCTTTTTATCCTAATAGCTTATATAATGAGAGAGAAGTTTGTTAAATTAAGCATAATAAAAAATTTTTTTCACCAGTTTGAAGTAGGTGGGGTTCATGTACTCCAAAGCTGTAAGAAGATTTAATAACATGGAAGTGTACCTGTGTGGACTGTTCATGTGTGTGTGTGTAAAATGCTCCTGTTAGACTTGGGACATCCTATGGCTCTGAGCAGGACTGCTAACAGTAGTTACCTGGAGTATTTATCATCCACTGTTTAGAATATTTGATTACAGATTTACATAGGAAAGGCAACAGCCTATAATGAGAGTATAAATCACCTTGGAATAGTGCCTTGACTGGAATGGAAGTGAGTACCCCTTGTATTCACCCTGTATTCACATGCTAATAGTGGTGAATATTTATTTCTAGGCCATGTAATTAAAAACAATTTGAAGAACTAATGTTCCAGCAAGTACAATAATGACTGGAGAGCAAAGTATGGATAAAAATGCTTTCTTCCTTCTCATGATGAAGTGTTTAATCTTGACTTTCCATTTTTTTTAGCATTCATTTTATGATCATCTGGTTCTGAGTCTGTCATGAATACTTCTGAAAAGCTCTTCATTGTCCCCTTCCTCACCTGCTCTGGTGAAAGGTCAAGTTATTCTCCTCCTCATGGCCACAGCAGAGAGAAAACATGGGTAGCTCAGTTGATGGCAATAGGTGGTGACTGAGAAGTACCTGCTTAAAAGGCAATAAATGCAAGATCACAAGTAGCAATTTGTTGGTGGGAAGTGGCCCAAAAGGGAAAGTGTTTTTCCATTGGTACAGATGGAGCAATAAACACCATTAGGAAGACACTGTGCTGTGTCAAAGGCAAACTGGTTGCCTGATCTCTTCGTGCACCTCCATCAACTTAGTAGGAATTTCCTTCAGACTGAAGGGAGGGGACAAGAAGGTGACATGAAGCACAAAGTGAGCTTGAGCCTTTGCTGTGTGACACACGGCTTAGGTGGAGAGACTGCAGAGTCACTGACTGCACAATGTTCTGATCCAGACCCCAATTCCGGGGTTGCTGAGAGAGAAAGAGAAAAAAAATTAATTACTAACTTACTTCAGTTGGTGTTTTAGCACTGCCTTTCAGGCAGTTCCAGAGGCTCGGAAGGTTCACTGCAGTGCAGCTCATCACGAGATGTCTGGCAGGCTTCTGTGTTTATTAATTTGACTGGGGTCATCACCACAGCTCAGCCTCAGGGCTAACACAGAGCATGTAACTGGTTTAGGTGTTGAGCTTCTGTAATCTGAGTACCAAAGCAGTCAAAATGTAGGCTGCGTGTATAATTTACCCTCGTTTGTAATGTCGCTCTGCTTGTATTGGTGGTGGGTTGATTCAAGAAAACATATGAAGAGAGAAAATGCTGAAGTTCTTCATTTAATGAAATCCATCAGGAAAGTCCATGAAACATTTAAAAAAGTCCCAGTGAGAAGTCCTGGCTAGATTCTGTGAATTTGCTCATGGGGAATGTCCTAAATCCTTTGAGACTCAGGTGAGAGGTGAATCAGGACAGTTACCCAGAGGGATGAGCTCATCCTGAGCTGTCACATGCGCTGATTTCCTTCTCTGGTGGGGACAATAAGGAAGGGAGGGGAAGCATCCACATATGCTATGATCTTGTGCAATCAGTGCTGCTGGGTTTACCTTGGTTATCAGCCTTGACAATTCCATATGGCTGTTCTCTGACTGTATTTTTCCTGTTGGGTTTTGAATAGGGCTCAGTCCACGTGCAGCAGTGTTGATTGTTTCTAGTACACCTTAGGATTTCATCTGAGAGAGTTGATCTCTATTCCTTGATTTATCTTTGTGTGTGTGTTTGTGTGTGCAGCACTCCTTTATAGTATGGCATTAAGCCTCCCTTTAGAGATTTTTTCCCTCCCTCATTTTCCCCCTCTAATCAAAAGAAATAGGTACATTTTGTTCTGTCTCCTAATGGCTGTTTTTATTCTAAGTATTTATGGCCTTTACAGGAGCAGAGTTAATACTATATGATGTCAATATTCTTCCAACATAGTTATGCAGCCATCTTACATTTATGACCTTTTCCCCCTATAATTAGTTCCAGCTGAAATTAGATTCAGTGAGAGCCTCACTCCAATTACAGCCAAATCTGAATAAAACTGATTCCAGCGTGGTTGTCTGGAGGAAAAGAAAAAAAAAAAAAAAAAAAAAAAAAGAAGAAAAAACCCTTTCCAGTTTCACTGTAGATAACTAAGTCTTGCATCACTGCAGTACATCTGCACTTAATAAAAGTGAAAAGGTTTAAGGGCCAGCCCTGGAGAGAGCAGAAAATTCTCAGCTCTGCCAATAACTTCGAGCAAAAGCCCCTTCAGTTTTTCATGCCCACTACTTGGCTGTTGTTTTGCCTGTGTTCCCTGGGGCAGGAGAGGCCTCAGCACCCATTTGTGTCCATGTCTCCTGGTGCTGAGGGGGCAGCAGCAGGTGCTGTGCAGTGTCTGGGTGTCTGCAGGATCTCTTTGCTCTGGTACACAGGTTAATTCAGGACCAGATCCACAGTCACTGTGGTGAGGGTGTGTCTGCAGTGCACACCTGCAGGTCCTTCTTCCTGGTGAAGATGGATTTGGATGCACACAGCAAGTAAGGTGGGGACCAGCTGTGCATCCTCTCTTTCTTTGGGAAGAAACTGGATGCATGGGGATGAGGACAAAACCAAAAGCCACAGCACCCCACAGTGTGGGCATGGCCTTTGGCTACTAAAACCCTTGGTGAGTCTGGATATCAGCCCTTCACTGCAGATGTGCACAGCTGGAGTACAAACAGCAGTGATGGGTCTTGAGATCCCCACATAAACTTTGCAGGTGTTGACTGCCACAAAGAATTATGTGAGAAATGCAAGGAGTTGCTTTAAATTCAAAGCCATATTCTGTATTAGCCAAATGCATCAAAAATAACATGAAGGTTTTTTGCTATTATCAGAGATATTTAGCTCGGATTAAATGTTTGTTTACCTCAGATGGGTTTGCAGGCGGGTTTATACTTTTATCACCTCCAGATTGGATTACTGTAATCCTTTATTTGCACATTATCCTCAGTTCTTTTTTTTGTTCTTTTTTTTTGGCCGTTGAATCAGTGCAGAAAAACAAAAATTGATTTCTGGCACCCAGAGGAGTAAATTACCTCTTATCCACACCGAAATCATTGTCATATTGGGGTCTGATTCCAATCCAAATTGATCTTCAAATTAGATTTTGGATCGATAATAGCCTTATAATGGAATGACACTGTTAAGGTTCCCACCAGCTGCTGTGACCCAGAGAAGCTGATGAAAGCATCTCATCACTGGGTATAATCTCAGGGAAATTAATGCACATCCCGTTCCATTACCTCTCTGCTGCCTGTTCCACCAGGGCAATAACGTGCAGGGGTCAGCACTGCCTGTGGCCACGCTCACACAGCCAACTCTCCAGGTCAGCTGGGGCTCCCTGGCCCTTCCCAGAAAGCTGGGCAAAGTTTTGGCAAGGGATAAATGTTGTGTTTCTAACCCTGAGCCTTCAATTCCAATTAAGTGCCTTCTGAGACACAGTGAAATGGCCCTGCAACATTAAGCGAAATGAATCTAGAGATTAATTAAAGTTTTATATTAAAAATTGACAATTTAAGGAAGAGGAATAAACATTTAGTGAACAGAAAGAAGATCCCGTATTCTCCAAAGCCCCTCCAAGAAGCAGGGATTGCAGCTGAGGTGCAATTTCCCTCCAAGCTTTTCCAGGCACTTAGTATTTCAGAAGTGATTTATCTGGAAATATATGTGAGTTATTTTGAGGCTGTTATGATTATATCATTTGATGAGATTTTTTTTTTCTTCTCTTTTCTGCACCGAGGACTTTAAAGTGAGAGAGACAGTCTGTAGATAGCTTGTGGTTTGTTTAATTAACTGGCTTTCTTTTTATGGATGGCTGCTTGCAAGGCTGCTCTTTCATTTAGTGATTGTTTTTGTTATTAATGGTTTCAGACAGAGCTCTTCACGTATCAAGTGCAAGTTTTTGCAAAGCCAATGAAGGAATCACACAAGAGGTTTTTTTTCCTCCTCTTTCCTGCCGCTCATGTTTATTTTCTCTGGTGCTGCTCTGCGTGGTCTGCTGTGGTTGTTAGCGCTTTGCATCAAAAAAAAAAAAACTGTTCAGGAGCTCAAAGTTTTCTATCTCAAATTTGCAAAGGGCTGTTTGTTTGGCAGAGGTGTCAGGAAACATTTTAAGGTTTTAAAATTCATGCTAATGTAGTATGTTAATAAAAATTAAGGACATTCTTAGTCCTAAATAAGAGGGAGGGGCAGCCCTTCAGAATAAATTTGATAATGTTGTTCATGTAACTGAGGAGGTGTTACACCTGTGATATCACTGTGGTGGGAAGGTGTCTGTGTTGTCTGTAGGAGGGGAGGGTCTGAAGGGGGTAAGGAGGAAGGAAGGGACTATTTTATTTATACATTACTCGGGGAGGTCAGGAGGGCTGGGGCAATAATGGAGGTGCTGATTAACAACTGGAGGGTGTGAAATACAGATTGTGCCTCCCCCCTCCCAAATGTCACATGATTTTCTTTTACCAAAGGGGGCTGAAAGCAGTTCTTCAGGTGAGCCCCTCTTGTTATAACCGTCCTGTGAAGGTCCAAATTAATTCCCCAAGGAGTCTTTCACTCCAATGGCTTCTTTTCACCTGCACTGTAGGTCTGTATTTACATGGTCTGACCAAAATCTATGTCACTACTGAAAGAGGCAGTCCCACCACATGTTCTTTCTCTGCTTGCTCATTCCCAGGGCTTTATTTCTGGTGAAAGTAGTGATAATGCAGGCACATTATGATTCAAGTCAAAGATCTCTTTTGTTTTCAGAAAGATCAGCTCCTTATTCTGGCCCTGTCCAGGTCTGCATGAGCACTTGCATGACAGCACTGAGAAGAAAGAACAGTGAAGGAGGCAAAGCTGTGGTTTTGGTGGTAAATAAACCTCTAAAATCAGGATGAGTAGACCGAGTTTCTGACGGTTCCCATCCTACCAAAACAAAGCTGAAGCAGCAGCTTTTACACAGTGTGTATGAGGGCAGAGGGCACTGAGGCAGCAGTAGCTCCTGTGAGAGTAAAGGCTGGTTAGCACAGTGTAGTTTGTGTGAATCGTGGTAGGAATGTTTTGCATGTGTCCTTGGAAGTAAGTTACTATTCTCTTTAAGTATCTATTTCCCACTCAGCTCAACCAGAGCTGGTTTCACTGAGCCTTAGGAACTTTGTGTGCAATTCGTGCTGAGTCATATTTTCTTCCAGCATCGTGCCTTTGAGTATTTTACCCATTGCATTTATCTCTTCTACTGCTAAAAATCCTTCCCTTTATCTTGTTAACTCAGTATGTATGTGTTGCCGTTTTCAGGCTGAGGGAGTGAAAGTAAATAGAAAAATAAGAGCATAGGGACCATTTCAGGAAAATAGGAATGGTCAACTATTTTATCTTTCCCTTCTGAAGGGAATGAGGTGAACATTTTCTGACAAGAAACTCTGTAATGGTTAAAGTTTGTTTTAAACCCATGTTAAATCTCAGGCTCTCCTGAGAAGTGAAATCTCTTTTCTCCTCTCATGGGGCTCAATCATTCAATTGTGTCTCTGGGTTCTGGCCTTAAACATTTCTTTATTGCATGAGTGCAGAAGAGCTGGTTCTGTTTATGGTTTCTCATTGGAATGCATTATAAAATCTTTCGTAAATATGTGAATGTTCCTTGCAGTTACAGGGATCCAGGGCCCCATTAAAATAAACAGAATACCCCAATAATTGTTGTACAGACACTCAAAGCATCTGTTCCTCTATGCATTGTAGAGCTTGCACTGGGGAGTTGCTTAATAAAGGTGACTTGGATATAGAGACAAGCACAGAGGATGAAGGTAATATAATTTTAGGGGCACACAGAAGTCTTACATTCACTGCTGCTGTTGGTAAGAAGGATTAAATTGCTGAAATAATAATCAAGAGAAGAAGAATAAACTCTACTAGAAAAAGCAGAAGCTGAGGGTTCCTGCTCAAGCAGTAATTTGAGGCAAAACTTTTGGGATTCAAAGTTTCAAAGGAATTCAATGATTTGGGAAAGAGTAAAGAAATTTTTTTCTTCATACATATAAGATGTATTTTAATTTAACAAATGGCTGTGGCAAAGTACAGCTCCTTTGACTGGAACTGTAATATTTCAAAACCCAGAAGAACTTCCTTTCTGAGACTGTGGAGAAACCACTAAGCTACTATTTGTTATTCTCATATATCAGCAACATTGTAAGAGGTAAATTTTCAGTAGCTGTAGTGAAAACAAATCCAGCTCAAGAAATACTACTACTGTGCCCACTCATGGAGGGAAACCATCAACTTGAAAGCCTTGTCCAGCCTATTTTATTTCCTGATTATAAAGCATTTTAATAGTTTTCTTTACTATAAAAGCATAAATGTCAAAGGTGACTTCTTGCTGTAATTCCCTCATTTACAGAGGAAACAGCTGTCATAACCTGTTCAATAAGTAACCAAAATATAGTATGCTTTGAAACATTGAGAAAATCAAGTTCCTAAAAATTAGTAAAATTTCCCTTTGTCTTACAGAAATCCAGTTTGGCTGGGAATGTGCATCCTGGCAAAATCAGACAATGTGATCTTTCTGTGGTAGTGCCAGAGTTATGGAGACATCAGCATTCTTCAAATCAGAGTCTGAATGTTTTAAGTAATCCATTAAACACACTGGGTTAGAGGAGAGGGGAAGAGTAAGTCTTTCAGAGTTCTGAAGGTGTAGGATTAACAATTTGGTGCTGTGGGCTCTGCTTGCCAAAGCCAACAGCTGACAGTGTACTCTGTCTTTCAGGTGGGCACTCAGTGGCAGAATAAATAAATTTGCAGAGTAGTAGTGAGGTAAAAAGGGTGTTTAGACCCTACCAACTGAGGGCAAAAAGCAAAATTAACCTTCTGGCTGAACACATCTGCAATTTCTTCCTCTATGTTGAAAGTGACCCATTTACTTTCTGTGTTTGTCCATTCTTTTTTTAAAGCAACCCCTACCTAAACTTCTGTCAAAGTATCACATAAAATATGTATACAACTTGGTAGAGTTTCTAATATTTTGGTCTGCATCAAATCTTTCCAAAATTTGGTTGAACTTATCTGCTAAATAATTGGAGGTTCCCTTAGAACACAAGGTCCAGTAGAATGAGGAGTTTATAAAACTCACTAGTCGTTGCAAGCTCTAACTTTATAACAAAGTGGTTTATTGCTAAATTCTAGGCCTGTAAAAAAAAATGGTGTAGACTGTGATTGCTTGAACTGGAAATATTTCAGGGAAAGACTTCTGTGGTTGGAGGAAAGTATGACTTGTTGAATGCAAAAAGTTTGAGAGACAGATTTTAGTGATATTTCATTTACTTTAAACAGCACTTTCCAAGCAAGTGATGAGACTGTTCTATTTTGTTGCTTGTACAATGGAAGAGTATAACCTTCCATTTTTAAATTACTTTTGATTTCATGTTTCTATTTTACAAAAACTGAATTCAAAATCAAACCTCCTCACAAATTAATGGCTTTCTGTGTGCGTTTGGGCTTTACTTTTGTTCAAGTTATGGGTTTTTTTATTATGATTGTTGTTGCCATTAAAATTAAATAGAAGTTGTACCCTGGAACATCCTGCCCAGCTCACAGCAGCAAACAGCTGTAAAAGTGGTACTGGCTCATTTTTAAAGTAAAGCCTGAAACACAACTTTTTTCCAGCCATCTTAGTTCCTTTTTTTTTTTTTTTGCCAGTGGCCCTGTGTATAAACATGCTTAGGCACTATGTGATCTACCCTGAAAGCCCATTTGGTTCTTGTCCAGCCTTTATATTATGTCTTTCTGAGAATGTGCAAAGAGAACAATAAACACCTTTTCTTTTGCTGGCACAGTCCAACGAGCTTTTTCTTTACCTCGTATTTCTTAATTTGAGTATATTTTCCCTCAATTATAACATATTATTAGTTCATACTGTACAGATTGGAGAGAAACAAAATACACATGTATGGCCTTGGGCTTTCAAAACAAATTCAAGGCAAGCTCAGGAACATCTGGATATTTGTAAACAATCCATGGCAAGTCGCCTTTGCAGCGAGACTGAGCCTTTAACGTGCCCACTGTATTTTACACCACTTGATTCCAAATATATCACCTAAATATCATTCTGAACACTATTATAAAGAAAACCTGAACTGGTGCCAAAAGTACATAAAGTTCTTTTATTTGTCATTTGCCTTACAAAACATATCAACTGCCTTTGTTTTCATAAAAGCACCGCTGAAAGGTTGCACGCAGCACTGTGTTCCTGGGAGTGAGAATGGATTGGGAAAAGTCTAATCATTGTAATTATATGACTGAAAAAGAGAGTCTTGACACATTAAGGCACTTAAAAGAAGGGAAGAAAATACCACACAGAGAAGGAATTTGTTCATCAGATTCAGAAGGAGGTTTAAAAGGAGGCTGCAATAAAATATCAAAAAGTAACTTAGTGGTTTATAATTACTCACGTGCTTGTTGATCCACTTTACATTTCTTTTGTGATTCAATGAATCAAGCATTGAAAAGAAAATGTGTGGATGGAATAAATATCCCCCATTGCATAAAGCAAGGACAAAACTTCATGCTAAAGCATGAAGACATTATAAAACTTCTGTGGAATTATTAGCTCTGCCTCACCAGTAAATTGATTGCTCTCTTGGTGGATGTTAGTAAAATAAAGCTTTAAAATCAAGATGCCAGACTGTAAATTACCTTTTTCAATTACCTATTTGAGTTAATTATTCTCATGTCAAAAAAAGGCCATAAATAACATAAAGGATTACCACATGTGTATTTGATACATACATATTTGAATTTTGATGAGTTTATTACATTAAAAAACTGTGGGTTAATAATTGTTTGGGCTGGATCTGTGGTTAATTCTGGGAGAAAAAGAATAATTGCCAGGATTGATAACTGTGATGACTTTGGCACAAGGAGAATTCTAGGATAAGGTCAACCCAGAAACTAAGTAGCTGTTAACTTTGGAGCACCTGTTTCTTTAAGAAAACTTAAATCTAATTTTTTTTAATTAATAATTCTATGAAAGAGTATGACTGTGCATGCTTCTGAACATACAGTTGGAAACAAAAATTTGTGTTTAAATAGGATGTTGGTTTGCTTTTTGTTTTGTTTTTTTTTTTTAATGAGAGAATTCCAAACATCATCAGCTCACCATTTGCAAAAGATAGCCAAGTGAATATTTTAGTTTCCAACTCCATGCACATACACAAATGCATGATGAAATAAAGAAAAGCTTCACGTGAAAGCATGAAGGTATCATAGCTTTTCCAATCATTAGCAAGCTCAAAGCTGGACTGTTGATGCCTTTGTTGAATTGCATTTGGAATTATCCCGATATTTTGTTTGTAGCTCTGCTGTGGGTTTGTGCTCACAGATAAATCCAGTCAGGGAACACTGACAGTTCTACTGCACAGAGTTCTCTTTCCTTCCCACAGACCAGGACTGCTGTTGGTTCCACTGCACAGCTGACCTGGGGTTTAATACTGGGCAAGAGAAATCCCCCCTGAAGTGCCAGTGAAGGCAGAGGTACATCCTGAAGTACTCTGTCTTTGTATGTAAGGCTTTCTGTCAGCTTTCTGAGAATGATTCCACTCCCAAATTTCTGCTTGCAATAATCATGGCAGGCACCAGGGCTCACAGGCACGGACTCAAACAAACATTTAAGTTTAACCTTGGCCCTTCTTTGCACAGACCTTGCAAAGTTCATCTGGTGGGGGACAGAATCCCATTTTGCAATGCCAGCACTTGGATCTACTACCTGAGCCCAACTTGAACCCCTTACTTAAAAAAGAAGTGGATGCCAATCCATCCTGTATCAGCACAAATACAGTTTTGACTGGACTCGTAGCAAATCAGAATTGGAAATTGCTTTTTAAAATATTGCCAGTTCCAGTCACACCACAGATTGAATAATGAAAGTTCCATCACTTTAAAAATGTCCCAGGTCCTCATTCATGAGCAAGCTGTAGGTAGACACACATTGCTTTCAACTAGAACCGAGGAAAAAGAAAAATGCTGTCTGAGTACATTCAGTATAGCTGATTTTAATGTTTTTTTCTTAATGAGTTGGCTTGTGCATGTGGGAAAGTTAAAAGGTAATTCAGTTGAGTTTGTTAAATTACTGCCAATGGTGCCAACTTGACCAACCCCTGATCCCAAGACATGTTGAGAGCAAGATTGTACAGAAGTCAGAAGAGAACAAGATCTTTAATATCCACATTATTATTGGCAATACTGCTGTTCTTTGTGTAAGGATCTGAAAGCGTGGGGGCTTTCACAGAAGTGACACGTGCAAGAGGAGTGTCAGATTCTGTCAGTGATCTACTCCTTTGACACACACAACAAACATAACACCTTGTTATTTGCACTTTAAAATCCTGCCTTGTTTGCTTTCAGACAAGGTGTTTTCTTCACATCTGACTGGCAGGATGACAAAAACAGACTCACAGTTTTGAGACATTCCCCCTAGAAAATCCCAAAATTCAAACACTTACCATACTGTTCGTGCCATCGAGGGCCAAACCAGAAGACAAGTTTTGGAGTAAGTGCTCTTTTGTTTCACTGGCAGAAGTGTTTTGTCAAAGTTTCTCATAATTTGACACAAAATGATTTACACATTTGGAAAGGAATCTGAGGGGGGAGGTGGGAGCATGATTTCAGCCTGGGCAAAAGGAAGTTGGTAAGTGCACAGCTTTTAGAACATCGATATCTCTTTGACAGCATGAGTAGCGCTGATGAACACTTGAGCTAAAGTCTTGCACAAGAGGTATAAAAAGGGGTCACTTCATGAAATCTGGCAGTTGTCCTTCTACCTGGCATGTTTTGTGTGGAAGTCAGATTGCAAACAGTGGGGAAGAAGGCATTGTCCTGTCCCCCTCTGCTTTTATGCAGGACCACATTGAGCATTTGGAGTTGCTGAGGGACTGCCTGACTGATTTTTACATATGGTTCCACAATGACTGTAGGTACAAATTGGAGGAAGGATTCTACAGCTTTTCAAGCATTAGGTATCTCTCACGAGAGTAATTTTTGTGCTTTTGGACTGGAAGCCAGGTCTCCTGAAACCCTGATTCTGGCACTGACAATGACATGGGTCACATCTGTTGGCAAATCTTTCTGAGCCAGGTCTCCAGAGGGACTTTGGTGTTTTGTTGGCTCCTGGAATAGGATGCACAGTCCTGACAAATACACAGAGTCAGCCCAGAATGGGCTTGGCAGAGGCAATACACTGAACAGGGATGTTGCTTAATGTAGCAAAAAAAGGCCAGAATGACAGGAGTAAAAAGTATCAGATGTGTGTTATGCTCAGACATATCCTAGAATTGTTATCTGGGAAGTAATTCTACCTCTCAGGGTGTCTCCTTCAGACATGTACATTTTAGAAAGCTAAAGGTGGGTAACATGACTCCCATCATTAAGACACCTAACCCTGATTTAGTTTCACTTCCAGAGATGAGTCTTGAATCTACATCTCGTTTTATCTGTGAGGAAATAGAAGCATAACTTCCTTGCAGTGCTAGGAAAAATATTTGCCGGTATTTTTAAATCTATCTGACTCTTAGGATGTGAAGAGAAATATGGGTATGAGATAATAGCAAGATTTTTCTACACAATTTCGAGATTTATTTACAATTTAAGTGGAAAAACACAGAACTTGTTCATAAGCCATGGCCCACATACTAACATTAAATGGCCCTTTTAAATGTTGTCACTAAAACCATTGCTCCCTCTTTTCTTCTACCCAACTTTGCCCTTTGAGGTGTGAAGGATGAGTATTAGTCTCAGTGGAGTCCAAGCTAGAGACATTTTTCTAGTTTTGTTAGGCACTTTGCTCACATTAATTAGGAAAAATGTTTGAACCATTTCTAATAAATCAAGTCTGTAACTTTGGAAGAAGTATTCCCATTATTTTGAGCACTGCTTCATTTCAGTGCTCTTTGGAGCCTACATGCTCCGTGCTCAGCATACACCTGCAGAAAGAGGGGATAGACTATGAAGTGGTATCAGTTCTAAATCAAAAGGAGATTAACACTTTAAAAATGTAATATAGCAATGATGCAGTGCTTATTCTTTTCACTTGGACTGGCTCAAATCCTCCAGTAGGTATTAGAAGATAATGCCCATTTTTGGTGTTCCACATGAAGTGTCTCTTATGGACAAAAGAAGTGATGGGATTTTATTGCCTTAATGTTTGCTTTCTGTGCTGGAGTCTCGCTTGCCTCCAAGGAATCCAAATATTATTTGCAAAAGTAAAAAATGTCATTGAAGAACAGCAGCTATGTACTTGAAGATAATCTGTTTTTCATTGAAGCATTGGAAAAAAAAATCTTTATTCCATTAAATTATCAATTAAAGATGCAGATTTGAAGGTTTTGAAATTTATATGCCAGCATCATGTGCAGTTATCTCCCCTGTGATGGTTGCAGTGTAAGGAAACAAGAAATTACATACTTTAAGGATCTGATTCCAGGTTCTGCCAGACATTTGGCATTTATATACTACTAATTGATTATTTATACAAGTTCTAATCATCATTAGCAACTAACTCTCTCTGAATAATGCAACCAAGGATTCTTGTGTCTCTAAAGTGGTGTTTGCTCTAGTAGACCACATTATGGGGAAAACAGTCTTGATGGATGTCCTGCAGATGGAACAGCTTAGGAAAACAGGAATGGTTGAATGAAGCCTCATTTCTATTTTATGCAGAGTGCACAGAAGGATGTTTTCCTGCTATCTGCTCACCTCCACTGACTGACACTGTAATTACCCTTATTTCATTGTGCTTGGTGGAGATGTCTTGCACCTCAAGCTTTCTTTTTGGCTATCCAGTGACTCAACATGTTTTCATGTCACCTGGAAATTCTGAAATGGCAGCCAAAACATGGCATCATGTGTGAAAAGGCATCTCAGATAACCTCTACTGCCTGTATTTACTGCAATGCTGTACCACACAGAGACGTGGATTTGTGAAGAACAGGATAGAAGGAGCAGTACCCTCTCAGAGTGAGATCACCTTGTGCTGGTAACAGCTTTTTTCAAAAGTAAAATGCAAAATCTGTCATGGGAATAAAAAAGTTTTCCATTTCTCTAGGGTTATATGTGGGTTTGGGGGGGTTGTATTACATATTAGGACTTTTATGTCTGAAATGAGAATGTGAGGTTCAACTGATTGTTAAAAACATGGCAAGTCTAACCTTGCCTGACAGCTTATTTATCAAAATCAAGAATTTCTTTGAATCTTTCAGAGAAAGCTTGATTAAGGATGTTGGGAAATACCATACACAAGAGCAAATCTACTAATCAATAAGAGATGCTTCATCATGCACTCTTGTTCCAACCAGTATTTATGTGGATCAGTCATTCTCTCCCACTGAATTCGAGGTTGTCTACACTAATGGAAATGCTTCATTTCCCAAATATTGCCCTGGATGTCTGAATGCACATGTAGCAGGAGATTTTGCATGGCACAGGCATTAAGGATTGATATTAGTCAAAATAAACAACTTGTATAAGAAAAGCTCTAAAATCAGAGAATGATAAGGCTCGTAAGCACCATGAGCATTTTATTGTTTTCCCTTGTCTCCAGCTGAGTATTTGTTGTTATTTTAGTATTAAAAGGGTACAATAAACACTTACAAGCTATCAGTGAAAATGCAAGGGCCATGACTGAAACTCGGTGTTTACACTTGCAGCTATCAGAGCCTTTAGAGAGCTGAGACATTCCTGTGAGGCTTTAAGCACTAAAGTAAATGAACTCAAGTTTGGGCAGTGGACCTTGCAGTGAAAGCATATTTCAACACACTCTTTGGGGGTTGCCTGTTGCATTGTGCTGTGGGAAATAGAAGTGGGCAGCAGGGAAGGGGGGGATTCCACCCCACTGCCCCACTCAGGTGAGACCCCTGGAGTATTGGAGTACTGTGTCCAGCTCTGGGGCCTCCAACATGGGAAGGATGTGGAACTGCTGGAGCAAGTCCCGTGGAGGCCACCAAGATGCTCCCAGGGCTGGAGCCCCTCAGCTCTGGATACAGGCTGGGAGAACTGGGGGAGTTCACCTGGAGAAGAGAAGGATATGGAGAGACCTGAGAGCCCCTTCCAGTGCCTAAAGGGGCTCCAAGAGAGCTGGAGAGGGACTGGGGACAAGGGATGGAGGGACGGGACAAGTGGGAATGGCCTTAAACTGACAGAGCATGGGGTTAGATTGGACATTAGGCAGAAATTCATCCCTGTGAGGGTGGTGAGGCACTGGAACAGGTTGCCCAGGGATGATATGGATGCCCCACCCCATGAAAGTATTCAAGGCCAGGTTGGAGGCACTTGGAGCAATCTGGTCTAGTGGAAGGTGTTCCAGCCCATGGCAGGGATTGGGAGCAAAGTGATCTTTAAGGTTCCTTTGAACTCAAACCATTCTGTGATTAGGTACCACTTAAAGCAGTTTCCTTAGGTCACTTGTTCCTAGCACTTGGCAGGGTTTCTTTATGGCTGCAAGTTTTATAACTTAATAAACACCTTCCCAAATGGGGATACTTTCTGGAAAAACTTTTTGTTTGTTTGGACCTGGAAGAATTATGGCCTCATTTTCTGTTCTCGGTGAAGGAAACAGAAACCAGCCTGAAGGAACCGAGGGTGTTTGAGTGTTTCCAAGTGTAACCACTGGTGATCTGCAGGAGTACAAGCAGTAAGTTGAACCAGGTCATACTGCTAGTTTTAGATTTGGTGCAGGACAGGGTAGTCCAACAGAAAACTTGAATGTGTGGGAATTACTCATTCACTTAGTGGAAACCAGCATTGATTGACTAACTAATGATATTCTATTTAGTTTGCCCTGTTAATTAGCTCTTTCACTTTTCTCAAGCTAATTAGTAAGCTGTAGCCAATATTGACAGTGTTAGTGGATTGGATTGTACATACTTTTTCTCATGCAGGACATCTATATTTGTCACGTGTCCCAAAAGATGGATAGAATGGGAGGGAGCTGCACAGACAAATTGAACCAGATTTTTAGCTGGTATAAGTGAGCTGAGCACCATAAAATAGCACAGACATATTTAATTATCCTGATCTCAGGAAGCAGATTACAGAAAAATCAGATGCTGAGAATAAGGACTGTTCTTGGGCATATTTCTTTTATTAACCCATACACATGTATATCACAGTCCTGTTGAGCTGCAGCATGTCTTGAAGTATAAACTAGAGGTTGCACATGTTAAAATACAGTGCTTTTAAGAATTCACCTGCCTTTATGATAGACATTACATAAAGGCCAAAGATGATTAGATAAGTAAATTTTTATGTGGCAATTTATTGATGGAGGGTTGAGGCTGCAGGCAGCTGTCAAGAGAAGGTAAGGACTGTCTTCCTTTATCTGAGAGCTCATTTTTTGTTTAGTGGCTTTGTTGGAATCACTTTACAGTAGACACATATGAAATAAGATACTTTTCAGCATGTGATCTGAATAAACAGATTACACAGTTTAATCATTTTAGTTCCTGACAATGTGCATTTCAGAACTGAAAGTCAAGAGAGATCAGGAAACTTGCAGAACAGAGCAACAAACTAGCACAGGCATAATAATAATGTTCTACTTGTTAACAAGCATTTACTCCCCCCAAATGGGGGTAACTTAATCTAAGTAACTTCCAGGGGGGCTTATTTGCCCTTCTTGTGCACATTTTGTTGCAGTTGTAGCATCTTCTATTACTGCTTCCCCCTCATTATTTCAACGAATGTAACAACTTCCCATAAATTCAGGCCTCAGAACACAAATACATTCACCAGAGATCCTCATTAGTGCAGCCCCTGTCCATGGCTGGAATGTGCAGGCCTGGTCTGTGTCATCATTGAAACCCTACAGCAAAAATCCCAGAGAGTGGAAAATGCTACACCACCACACTGGGATCCCTTTTGGTCATTACCAAAGTCTTCTATCCCTCTTTACTTGATTTATTCCCCCTTCTCATACTTAAGATTACACTTAGTTGTGTCATTTCTCTTTAGGACTGTGTCTTAAGTTGTAGCACCTTTTTAACTAATACCACAGTGTACTGGTGAAATGTGAATCCATCAGGGGTTGTTTTGTGTGACCCCTCTCAACTGAGCTGTCCCAAATTGTGTCTACTAAGGAGCCAGTTTATGGCAATGAGATCACACCAGCAGGAGTCCCATCTTTCTAATTCACTGCAGGGACTAAGGTGGGTTCAGCAGCAGGAAATCTCCATCACAGTGGAACTTGCTCTGAGATTTGGGTTGGCTGCAGTGACTGAGAGAACAGCTCAGTAGGACTCCCCTTCTCCCTGGCACCTTGCCATAGTTAACTTGAGGACCTGGAAACCTGAACCACCCACCTGGTCAGGACTGTTGGCTTCCCAGGGGGTGTCTTGTCTCTCTTTTCCAACAGAATCCTCTTAGACAGCCACAATATCTGATCAGTTATATACCAGAAGAAATATTTCCTGTACGTAGATTTTAGAAGACAAATAATTTTCAGTTTGCCTTTGTCTTTTGATGGAATCCACAGGTGACACAACAAAGAGAATGAACTTGTCAGTGTATTTTTGAACATCATCTCTCTATTCATGTTTTCTTTAGTTCTGGAGCTTTATAAAAGCTGAAGATCCTTGATTGTTGTTCCTACGAATTACTGCAATAAAAATAAGACTGCACTAAGACCAAATATTAGCTTTTATAACTTCTCCATTGCCTCTGTGTGATTATGAGCACACTGTCTTTTCAGAAAATCCTAATAAAGAATTATAAATATATAATTTGTTGGTACAATTGGGATATGCTTCTCTACTATTTTTACTTTCAATTTTCCACCGAAAGGACATAGAATACCACTAAATGTGATGATTTTCAATTCTTCACGTGGGTTTATAGTTTATATTTCTGGAACACTAACGTTCCAAAAACTCTACACTTTAATCCATAATGGATAGCTCTCACCATCTTTTAATCATCTGTCCTGTTTAAATGTTGCCATATCCCTGGACATGATAAAATATATGAATGTTTAAAAAACCTGATGCCAGGCTGCCCTCTAGACACAGAAACTCGCTCAGTGAATGTGTGTGAAGTGAGAGCTTGGAGAGAAGCAGCTGCAAGAGCGAGTAGGGGGTGTTCTGTTCTCCCCATCACTTCTTGCCAGGGAATGAACCTGCCTGGAAATGAATCTGAGACTCAAATCACTGCTCTGTGAGCTCCTAAATCTGCCTATCCGTGCTGTAGCACCAACACCACATTTTCCCACCATGTTGCTGCTTTTAAGTTTACAGAGTGTTGAACAGAAATTTGTTTATTTCCAAGGAACCATAAAAATAGGAATTCATACATGAAGTAATCAAATCAGGCCTACTCTTAACACAAAATTCTTTAAGGTTTGAGAGAATAGGCTATCTTCTTGGTGTCATATTACAGAATGTGATAGCCAGTTATGGATTTGCTTTAACATTGTACAGAATGGCATAAAACACAATATTCTTCATTAACACTGTGAAAGGCTGTTAAGAGGAGATTCTGTGCAACTATGATTTAACTTAGTTGTACTGGTTTCTTTCCTGACAGTTGCTGTATGGCAAACATCTTGCTATATGTAGAAATTATCTGTTCTTTTTAGGGAGGAGGGGATGATCTATTCAGTCCCATGTCAGGCTTGTTCCTGGAGAGACATACTTGAATCCTTACTCTCTCAGACACCCTCTGTGACCTTTCCTGAGCCATCTAATCTTTAGTACCTCAGCTGTCTTCAAAATAATGAAAATATTACTTCTTTATGAGCTTTCCTGTATCCTGTGATATATTATCAGGAGTGCAAAGGATCTCTTACAATACATTTATTTTTCAGTTTGCATTTCCACCCCCTGAATGACTGAGTCAGCATTTTACAGCAATAATGTAACTTCCCATGTCACCCACCATCTCCACAGGGACTTCTACAGCTATTGTGTGATTTATGGAGGGGTAGCTGCCATCCTGCATCCTGTGACTCTTTCTGCTGCTTTAGAATGAATGGCAAGCACAGGGCCTGGATGCCAAGTCACAGAGAAGATCGTCTAGCAGGAGCAGCTGGCTGCTTGGCAGATGCATCATCAGAGCAGCTTTGAGGCTGCCCATGGGTCTGTCACGTGTTTTAGCCACCAAGAGACTGCCTTAGCTTCTCTGCCCTTTATAGATGCCATTTGCTGTTAAACATCTTTGGTTCTTCGGAATTTTTTACGTTGTGCATCAGCTCTTAGTTCATCAACAGGGCTTCAAAAGTATAATTTTCGTGTGGAAAGAAGGACTTCGAGTTTAAAAAGTGGCACAAGTGGTGGAAATGTGGGTGGGAGATGATTTGCATGAAGCAAAATATTCAGAGATTATAAATTCAATTTGAAAATAATTGCCAGTCTGTCATCTGAAGTTATGTTTTATAAATAGGAAACAAATAAAAAAGCTCAATCATGTCTAGTACTCCGCTGAAAAGCAGGTCCCTGCACAGGTCTCAAGCTGGTTTCTAGAAAATTTAACAGCACTTTAAAAATGAGGCTACTTTGATTTTACAGAGTGAGTATATTTCTAAAACTGCTTTTATTGACAATAAATAATTAAATAAACAAATATGGTATTTGACTTTCCATTCGAACAAAAAGAAAGCAAAACAAGCAATCTCTGCATGTTTAAGCCCAACTAAGGCTTTCTGCTTCCATACTGATTTTTTTAAAGCAGTTCATAACTGATTTGTCAAAAATTATTTAGAAATGCATCATACACTATTTACACTACAGTTTTCATCCCTGAAATAGTTCTGGACAAAAAAATACAAAATATTTCCCTTTTGTATAAGTCTTTTATTAAATACATTGTCCTGTAAAGGTTTCAGGACAAATTTATTTTCCTAACAGACATGAATATGTTGTTTATGTGCTTTAATTTCTATTTCAGATTTTCTTCTGTCAGTTCTTAGTTCTAAATACAAATTCAGCATAAAAACATCAAATATTTCTTTTTTTTTTTTTTTTTTAAATTCCCAAAGTGAAGTTTTTTATGTGAGCTCAGAAACTCAGTGTCTGTGAAAGTGCACTCACTGGTTGAGAGCACAGGTAATTTCAATGGGTGCCTGGTTTTTAATTTGTCTAAAGAGTTAATACCAAGTTTTTCATCCAGGTTTCATTGGCTTAATTTCAAGGTATATACTCATGTAATAGTGGGCATTGTTGATGAAACAAAGAAAGATTGCTCCATCAGCATTTGATCCCTCTTGTTTAAATGTGATTAATCCTGCCTGTCCATATATTAGCCCAAGAGCCCATTTTCAGGCTGCTTTGTCCCCCTTCAATAAATTCCCAGCATTACCATCTGGATGTTCCAGAAATTCAGGTTTTGGTCTGTGTAATGGGGTTAAGCTGCAAAAATGGGCGAAGGTTTCAAGGTGGGGTTTTGGTGAATGCCATTTCTGGAATCGAGGTAGGAACTGGGAAATCATGTGGTAAATGGCATTTCTTTGCAAGAAACAGCCCTAACAAGGAGAGAACAGGAGTGTTCATGACCAGGGATATTGCTGAGAGCAAATACTTTATATATTGTGCCTGAATTAGGCCAAAGTAGAATTCACCTGCCTTTGCTGTTGTGTCACTGGTCCTTCCCTGCCAGCTCAGCCATCCAAATGTGTGTGTTATAAAAGAATATGCAAGGAAAGTGTTGGGTGAAACTGAGGTGTAGGAGGGGCAGCTTCCTTGGGAAAGGGGCAGATGAAAAAGAGAAGCAGGATTCTCTCTATATATAATTTCCCATCAAGTGCTGGATTAAGGACAGGCTTTTTTCTCTGTAATATAAATGACAATGTCTCTCTGTATTTTTCCTGGGTTTAAGCAGCAGCAGGCCTCGCATCATCCAAGGTCAAGAGACAGTAGAAGGGAAAATTTAGGAGTCTACTCTTCTAATTCTTTTCTCACAGACCAGAATGGATGATGAGACAAAGCACTGCCTGTGTCAGGCCCAGATAACAGAATCTCATCCCTCATTCCCCACAAGAAGGAATATCGTGGTATGCACATCTTTAACCCAAATTCCCACCATGTATATGTCCTGGGGTTTGTGAGAGTTTGGTTGTTGTTATGTGTTTTTCTTCTCTCTTGTAAGATGGCTCTTAACAGCAGAAGTTGGAAGATGGGATTTCCCAATTTTTGCCTCATTTCTGTTCATCTCTGTTTCCTTGGAGATGTTCCAAAAAAGAAATATTAAACCATCCTAGTGCACTGAATTCAGATGGAGCTCCTTCCTCAGACGAGGTCCCATCGGAGGGGCTCACAGAGAGGTTTCTCTGGCACTGACAGTTGGAAATTACCATGTTTCAGAAGTACTTACAATTCCCACGCTTAACATTGGGGAGAAGATCCTGCATTAAGGGAAGAACAGAAAGAAAATCTTATGCAGATAGATGAGTGACACACAATGTGTTTTCACTTCAGCTCATTTTTGCTGCTCTTATTTTTCTATCTGCTGATCTTGAATCTTGATCTCTGCTAATCCTAAAAAAGAAAATGTGCAAATTTATTATTTGAAATGATACACAGGAAAGCCTGTTGTCTTTTATTTAATCCATCTCTTTATACAGCTACCTTGCCCCTTCAGAATTCATCCTAAAACATATATTTTAAGTAGTATCAAAAAGAATTAATCATACCAATGCTGAAGTTGTGACCAGCAGGCAATGATTCTTGTTACCTTCCTTTTTAAGTGCATGGCAACAGGGTATTGGCTCAATTATCTGTGATGTTACTGAGTAGAGGGAAAAGTTCTCAGTCTGACCTTGTTAATAAACAGTAAAGATGCTTATTGTAAACCACTTCATTGTCTTTTTCCTTCTGGCTGACATTTATGAATTGTCTTCACAGGAGCCTGGTTTGGGCTTGTTGTGTACAAATAACAGAATGACCTTATATATGAACTACAAGTATAAACACTGTCATTGATGTACTTTGATGTACATTGATGTTTATGTGCCATACAAATACAGAAAACTGCATAGACTGCTAACAGAAAGATGGCCTAGTTGATATTTTGCTTTATATTCCTTTTGGGGTCTGAAAGGGATTTTGAAATATCACAACTCATACAAGATATAAGTGTTGTTGTTTGTCATTTGTGCTGCAGATTTTGCCTTTGCTTTCACTCCTAATGATGTCACTGAGGCTGCACTGATGTCCAGAAAGTATGGGAGGATCTGAGTCCTGTGTCTTTATACCATGTTTAATTTTTCAATAAATATAGCTCCACATTCCTAGGGCACAGTGGGGCTCTAGTAATGAAGCACTCAGCACCACCTCACTGACGAGGATTCTGGGGGTGTTCAGACAAGCCCCAGCAGAAGTAGACCAGGTACACAAAACGGTGAAAACAATCTCCAACTCACATATTGTTGAACCTTTCCAGAAATCAGTATGTCTGCTGTAATTGTATGTTGTCTCACAAGAGGTTCTACCATGGAAGAACTCAGATTTTATGTTCAGCTTCATAAATTTCTTGCTAAGCCTTAGGCTGAAATCTTTCTCACAGAAGTGTGATTTCTGTTGTAGATGAACATTGGAACACTATAAAGCACTCAGTTTGTAATGAACCTGCTTGCCTTGAAAACAAATAAACACATTTTCAAGAGCTTTCTCAGTAAATGTGTAAGGCAGACTCTCCACTGCTTGTGACTATTCCTATTTAGTTCTTTCCTCCAGCAGAAAGAAAAGAAAATATGAAGCAAATTCTCTCTGTTAATGCACCTCTCTCTTCCTGTTGCTTCCTTGTTTCTTTTGCTTTCCTATATGCCCTATTAACATTTTAAATATAGTGGGGTAATCACTGCATGTCAAACTTTACCATCAATGGATAGAACACAGGTATGTTTTAGTGGTGCAAACAGACACCCTAGTAACTGCTGCTACTGCTGCACTTAGGAGACCTTCTCAGCTTTCTTGTACATTTATTTGATGCCAGATAGGCTGAGAATTGCTAGTCTGGAAACCCACCAGAAGTGAAGATTTGGCTTTTTTTCTGAACTAAAAGAAAAAAGGTAATGTTGCCTCTTTCATTGAAGTTCTTACTTTTATTCTGTCTGGCCAATGACATGAATTCCAGCATCAGTCTAAACTTGATTTAGACTGTGGATTTTGAGATTTTAATTAGATGAGGCGGTTGTAAACTGCTGATTTTTTCCTCCAATGGAAAGTGGTGCTTAAATGAAACCGTTAAAGCAGGGCACTTCTAACTCCATTGTACCAGGGAAAGCTTTCCAGGCATAGCACATTGTGTTTAGTATCACTTTAGAATTCTATAAATCTTTGATCAGCTTTTATTTAATCTTTGTCTAAATTGGAAGATAGCGATGGTCCCTTAAGATTTTGTATGGAATTGAATGAAATTTAATAAGGCGCCTGACAGTTATTTGATTGTGATTCGTAGCACTTTCATTTTACAGACTTAAGCAATACTGACCTCAAAAGGACTGTCATTCAGACTAGGTGGAGGGCGGGGAAATAAAATATTTTATTCTTCTTTGTTCCAGTCCTTTTTGCGTGATAAGCCCTTAATAAAAGTTGGAATGAAGTCCTTGCCAATTCTTAGACCGACTCTCTATCAAGAGATAGCAGATTCATTGCTGGGGCATTTTAGAGTAGGAAATGCAAAACAAGACAACATCTAAATGGCTTCACATTGACAACCTCGACAGACTGTATAAACCTGGGGTAGAAAAGAGCTAGGAGATGAGGTGACATGGGTTGTTTCTCTTGGGACCAGCCGAATTTTGCAGGTTCCCAGAACAGCCTGTGGGTTACCCTGGACTGCAGGAGGTCCTCCTGCCCACTCAGGCAGAAACTGTGTGTTTTGAAACGATGCGTCTGATTATTTCAGCTTGATGCACAACACAAATAGCTGAGAGAATAAACCCCATCTCCTGCAAAGTTTTCATTTGTGTCTCTTAGAGCTGCCTCTCTCCCAGGCTCATGTAGATGCCATCTCGATTATTAAAGCACAATTGCATTAGTGACGAGCTGCTTCCCTCAATTAGTTTTGACACAAGGTAATTTTATGGTTATAAGTATACTTATCTTTGACTCCTGATGGATTTTCCTGTGTCCTTGTTTACTACCTAAACCACCTTTTCCTTTCTTTTTGCATTTGTATAACGCACTGTTCATTGTTTCAATCTTAATCACAGTTATGTATTATTGTTTATTAGTTGAATTACACTAATAGCAAAATGTCAAGGCCCCCATGGAATTACTCACAGTAAAATATATTAAGTATCTTTTTAAATCATTCACAGATACTGCTGCTGTGTCACTGTGCTTACAAGAGTTTGGTTCAATAATAATGAACAGTTTATTTTCTATTTGCAAGGGAAGTAATGAAAGAAAGAGCAGGAATGAAAAGTGGAGTGGAAAGAATTGGGTTTAAGCAGAGATTTAATTGGAATGAGTGAGTGAGTACTTGATGTTTTGTTGGCTTGAAACAGATGAACTTCACTGCATATCACGAGCATGTATAAGGATCTTCACGAGGCAAAACTACTGTAGGAGCATGAAAACTTTCATCTGGCCCATATTTTAGCTACTCCAGTAGCCAGTCTTTGACAGATAGTTGCTCTGAAAGTATGACAGACAGATAACCTTCCCTGTAGAATTCCCATCCTAGTCTCTAACAGTAGTGAATTTAATTTAAGGAGGGATAATATCCTTCACAAAACACATGCCTGGGAGCTGATTCTGCCGTGCTGCACGAAGAAGGTGCTTTCAGCAAATATTTGGGCAGATTATTTACATCTGTTTGCCTATATTTATCTATATATTTTGCTGCTTTCTTAAAAGGATGGGAGACAGCAAAACATAGTATCAGTATTCAAGACTGGAATTCCTTTCATTCTGGATGCAATTCTGGCAATAAACTCCCCATTTAGTGAAGTGTTTCTCTTACTGTTAACTTCAATAACATGAACAGATCTATTCAGCTCAGTTTGACCTCTCCTATAGTCAGAACAGTGCCCAAGTACCATCATCAGATGCTTTTTGTGTGCACTTGGAATAGTCACTTTGAATCAAAGATCTTCAGTGCCTCTTAGCTGACTGGCATCCTGGATTAAAGAGTGATCTGGATATTTCTAGATGGTTTTAAAAGCTTTTAAGTGACAGTAAATGAAGTAAAATGTGCCAGATGACATCTTTTCCATTATTCTGCTCCACATAAGCCTCTGGATCTTTGGAAATCTAGAGCTTGGGAACTACTAGTGGGAAATAGTAATGTAACAGAAAATAGAATCATGGAATCACAGAATCATCTAGATTGGAAAAGACCTTTAAGATCATCTAGTCCAACAATTAACCCAGCACCACCACCACCATGTTCACCATCAAATCACCTCCTTAAGTGCCATATTCACATGCTTTTTAATCACTTCCAGGGATAGTTGCTCCACCACTTCCCTGGGCAGCCTCTTCCAGTGCTTTACAACCCTTTCCATGGAGAAATTTTTTCTAATATCTAACTTAAACACCCCCTGGCAAATAGGTACAGAAGGAGTCTGAAGTGATCTTCTTGTGCACTGCCCCCATCCCCCATCAGGATCAGCTCTGTCTAAACAATTCCTGGTGATAGATCATCTCATCTGTTCTTGAATTCAGCCTGGAGGCTGCCCTGCCTGCCCATGCAGTTCACTGTAGTAGTTTAGCAGCCTTTTTGTGAGAGAGTCCTCTCACCTCTTTGTTGACATTTGAGCCCACTGTTTACTGTCCTATTCCAAGTGCATGTGGAGAAGAACTGCCCCTCTTTTCTCATTAAATGCTTCTTCACGTGTTTGAAGACAACAATTGTATCACTGTCTTTCAATGTCCTTCTTTAGACTGAACTCTTCTTTCAGCCTTTTCACAAGGTTATGTCTTCTAGATCTCTGGTCACTGAGAAGCTCCTGGCACTGTTTTCTCAAGTTGCCTTTGAAAGTAGTGTTTAAGTACCTTCATGTTTGTCTTTTGTCTTATCTTCTTCAGTTAATGGCATTAAAGAATTACTTGTGCTACTAGTGGAGCTGAAATGACACCTAAATATCTACCTAGTTTAATTGGAAAAGTGCAATACAAAGGTTATAGCCAGGTGACAATATCTGTAATCTAACTGTGCTCCATTTTGCAAACTTTTTGTTGAAACTTAAATTTAATTAATTTGATTAAGTCTAGAAGATCTGGAAACTGAACTCAGTTCTCCTTTTCAGTGGTGTTCTTTCAGAATTGTGCGTATTCAGCTGTGTTCCCCACCCAGAAACACTCTGCATTAAATCTGTAAATATGCACAGCTGATGGCCAATAACATTAATAGGAATTGCACCTGTGTAGAAGAGAACAGAAATTGTGCCTTCAGGTTTGCTATTTCTTAACAACAGTAATGATGCTTTGAGGGTAGTATTACTTTAAGAACAGAGCCCATTTAATTTGCTTGGACTTTGAAATCTTCTGGTAGAGAGTAATTGCCTGACACACAGCTCCTAGGAGGAGAATTTAAATGAAATACATTTTCCAAGCTGCAAAGCAAAATTACTAAATGCCTGATTAGAAGATCTGTGTCAGTAGCACTGCTTCATTATGAGGACTCTCTTAAAAATTTCATATCAACACTTGCCTTTCACAGTCCACAGCCTGGTGCCTATTAAGACACAGAACAAACTATATCTTCTTGTCTGATACAGAAAAGGATAGATATCAGTAATGACCTATGTTTGTGCTGTACCAGAAGCCTCATGGAAGAGAAGAGCATCTGTGGCATCTCCCTGGGCAAGCACTGCATGAACCTGCTTGGGTGGAGATGACTGAGGTACCAGTTTCTCTTCTCAGGGCTGTGGGAGTATGTTCTGGTTGTTGGAAGGGGTTTTTTCCTTCCCCTAAAAATGCAAGATATAAAAGACTATGAATTTTCAGTTTTCAAATAAAGAAGTAAAAACAAACAAACAAAAAAGGCCAAACATAAACTGTAAATGAGGAAGAAATGAGGAAGGTGTTTCTGCATAGGAAAATGGCTCTTGCCATCAGAATCACCTCTTAGGAGACATGTGGAGGATTCCTCTAATTTACTCTTCCTTACTCCATTTTTATTGCAATCTACCAAGCCACTAGTTACATCCTTGTATGGTTATTTTTAAGATAAGCCTCCAAATTTCAGATATATACGGCCAGGAAAAAATCTAAGGCCTTATTCATAGTCACACATCTATTTAAGTTAGGGATAATCAAGGATACCACCCAAATTCAGGATTATAAATGAATAATTAGACTTAACATCCATTTCAGAGGTATAACATTTAGAATTTTGGTTGAATTCCTCCTATAATAGAGTTTTCAAGGCTTGAGAGTTGCAGTCAACTATTGAAATTGAAAATGAAGGGTTAATGAATTTAATTTTATAAAAATAATATTTTAGCAATCAAATAATTGCGATTTTGCTCTCCCTATTTATAGTGTTAATTTATAGTGAAGAAAAAGCTGTTCATAACAGCCTGTGCAGTTCATATACCTAATTTCTGATAATCTCTAAAGAATCTCAGTTGTGTGTTTTTCACTGCACATATTTTGACTGAAAACTGGCTAATATGAACTGTACAAGATTGCTATGCCTGAATCCACTTCCTAGTTGTCTTCTGAACCTTTTTTAGTAGGAGGAGAGGGAGCTGTGTTATCAGAATGCAGCAGGATTTTTTTTCATGGTGTTGCCCAGTTTTTTATAATGTGACATTATAGAGCAGCCTCTTTATATTCAACTCAACAATGTGTTGCTCAGCCATGAGCTCGATGGCTTCATGGAACATGGGGTAGTTCAATCCCTCTTTCTAAAGGAAATGCATCTTGCTCCACTGCTTATTTTCTGGACTTTAAAAGATGCAACTTTACAAAATATTCTACAGCTTCTCCTTGGGGAGAATAGAAAGTGGTTCAGTGAGAGGCTACAGGGGAGGCCTGTCCAAAGAAAGCCACGCTGTTATGGGTTAGAGGACATCTCTCCCTTCTTTAACCTCCTATTGCTTTCATTTTTTGAAAGAATAACCCCTAAAACCTCTGATATTTAAATCTCAAGACAGTGCTGGTCACACTATGCTGTCTTGACTTTCTTCTCTATTTTGTCTTCCATGTGTCCTTTTACTCTAATCTTGTCCCCATTAAAGGATATCACCAGTGACAGTTCAAAATAGATGCTGATCTTGTTACTCCTTGCTTGTAATTTGAGTTCTTTATTGAGAATCTCAGAGGTGCCTCGTGCCCAGCACACAGACTGGTGATATCCTCATGCTGGGAGGGAGCAGCTGGAAGAAACGAGGCAAGTTCATATAATCTTGCCTGGGTCATGGAAATGAGCCACAGGGACACTTATAGAAGGTCCATGAGAAGAATGTTGGACCAAATTTAATTTATGTCCAAAATGTGGAAGTGTTCCAACCACAAAAAGCATATTTGTCATTGGAATATGCCCAGTTCAAACACTTTTTGACATTTGAAATTTTACTGAATTACAGAAATTTCTCTCTGTGTGTGAAGAATGGTAGAGTTGTTTGCTTGCCCATTTTAATGGGTTGGAAGAAGCTTACTAGAGGTAGTAGGCCCAATGTCTGTGGCTTCCACTCCTCAGTTTACTCACAGGCACATAATTGAACCACTTAACAACCTCATGGGACCTGCATCTGTTGTCTTCCCAAAGGCAGTTTCCATTCGTGAAGGAATAAGAACTCAAAGAGGGTAAAAAGTAGCTCCATTTAATAGTGTTCCAATTCCTAAATTTCCTTGGAGAATGACAGCATTTATCAAAACTACTTCAGTGTTCTTGTTCTTCTGTGTTTTTCGTGTGCCTAACAACTGATGGTTATTTGTATTTAAAAGAACAGAATCACTTATTTCGAGCTTGGCAATGCTGCGGGTCTTTTTCTTTAATGCTGTTCTGCTTTTGATGGAGAAATTGTCAACTGAAGAAGGATTTGGAAACCAGTCTTTGTGTATTAAAAAGTAGGGGCTTGTTTATAGGCCTCCAGACACCTCTAAGAAACTCTTCAGTGAGTAAGTCTATTAAATCAGTGAGACAACTCATGAAGTAAAGCTCTACTAAACATGGGTACAGGTGTCAGAATTTACCCCTTCAGGAAATCTAGATTTCCTAACAGAGAAAATATTTGAGTTAAACTCTTTATCATATCCTAAGGTTTATTAGTAATTTCTGTGATGTCACAGAAATGGCATCATTCTTCATAGCGATGTAGTATTCTTGTAATTTCCATAACAATTTGCCATGAGACCTGTCAGATAGAAAGCTCCTCTTCCCCTGCAGGTGCAAGGAGACCTATTTCCTGTAGTTTTTTTTATTTTTGTAAACAATCCATAGCAGATATTTCCTCGTGAGCTGTGCTGCTCCCTCTCCCCTTCCTCTGTGCCACGGCTCCGAAGCGTCACAGATGGTGATGCTGCTACACGATGTGTGAACAATATGGGACAGGCCTGAAAAGCCTGGTGAGCTTTGTAAGAGGTTCAGAAAGCTTGAAGTGAACACGTACCTCCGGGCTTGAGCAGTTTCAATTAGTATTTGTCACAACCAACGCTGTGTCTTTGCATTTCTAAGGCAACCCTCTTTAATACAGTAAAAATGCACTATGAAAATACCTGCTTATTTCTTCTCTCAGATGTCAGCGTGCACAGGCCTATTTTTATTCCTGCTCAGTAGAATTCATTTGTCCAAGCTGTTCCTGTGAATTTAGTACAAGTATTCATAAGAAGAAAGGTCTTTTTTAGGGTTATCTCTTGCATATATCCTGTCATATACAGATCTGTTACTTACAGATCTAAATCCCTTTAGAACTGTTTTTAAATCATCTGGTTTACACTCCTGCTATTCCCATGTAATCAGCAGGACTTACCCAGTTACAGGGATCAAGGATTCATCTTTTGCTCATGGAACTTCCATGGTTAGAATACAAGAGTTTTTAAAACTGCAAAGTGTTGAAATGTGATAATACTCGTGAGGGTTTAACAGTAATGAGACAAACGCTTGCATTTCACTAGTTTTAAAGTAATCCAAACAAAACCAAGGTCCAGGTTTTGTCAAGAAGTTATTTGGAGGTGAATATCAGTATTGTTATGGGCAGTTACTGAACAGATTGGAAATATTTAAGGCTGCTTCATGGCAGGGAGCCATACAGTTAGTGTCTAACAGGACAGGGTTTAGCTCAGGAAACTGAAATAATTTTCCAATTGTCTTTAAAATTTTTAAAAAGAGGAATTATTCTAGAAAATGTAATTTCAACGAGATTCATTAGTGACTGTGTTCTTGGAAAACATGTCTTGAGACAACATACTAAACTCGAAGGACTGTTGTTCTGTGAAATACAGCAATATAGTGTTCATTGATATATATCTAGAGAATAATAGGAGATCATGTCATTTGCTTTTTCTCTGTTCTGGATTTAAAGGGAGAAATTAGGTCCATGCTACCCCAGATCAGTTACCCAACCCTTAGAGGAGATCTGGTAATTAAATTAATATCTTAGATGCTATTTTGTCGAATATATTTCTTCTTTTATTCCCTAATCTTTCGATCTGCCATTAAGTATTTAAGGATATTTTAAAACTCTACTTTGAAAATCTAAGCTGATTGCTTTTACAAATTCTGTTCAGCACCCAGGGAGAGCACGGGAGCTATGGAGAGAATGGGACGTGTAATTTCTCAGCATGTCAAAGGGACTGAAACCCACTCCTGGATACTAATTCTTCTTCCACTTAGCACCTCTCCATTTTACACTTCAGCTGTACAATGGCTTTAAGTCACACCTCTCTGACAGAAGGATGCAGTGGGAAAGTTAATAAACACTGCAAAGATGACCTGATTATTCCCAGAATGCTATGAAATGCTGAGCATCTGCTGACTTTGGGAATGAAGACTTTGGCATTACTGCAGTCCAATATTCATAACCAATACCTACACTTGGTACTGCAGTCAATGGCACTGACCTGGGAGGGGGAACAGGTGGGTTTTAACACTGCAAACAGTGGGGTTTTTAGCAGAAAAGAATGTGCGTGGCAACTTTGCAGCCCCGTATTTACAGAGAAATTGGCTGCTCTTTTGAAAATTTACCTTTCTGCATTTAACCTGCTCCCCAGCAAGCAAACCCCGACTAAAGGAATCGGGGGACATCATGTGAAAGCAAAAGGCTCTTGCTGTGTCTGTTCCTGACAGTGACTCTGCAGAGCCAAGTGCCCAGCTCCCGTCACCGCTGGCTGGCTGGGCAAGGGATGAGAAGGCTGGACATGATGAGTTAGGAACAAAACCAGAACTCCTAAGCCATTTCATCCCAGGAGATGAAATCCCCACTGTTGCACACATACAGGGACAATCTAGATGTTTCTCCTTACATAGAGATCCCTTCTTCTGTCTACCTGTTATCCGAGCCTTGGTGAAGGGCACGAGGAAGCCTCTTTGAATATTATCAGGGATTTAAAGACTTTCTTTTCTGCTCACATCTATTTCCCTGCCTTCATTGTCTTCCACCTTTTTGGACAAAGCAGACACTGAATGCATATAAAATATTTTCATCTTCTTTTTTTTTGTTGCTTTGCATTATTTTGAGGAGTGGCCCAGCATCCTGTGGACATTAAAACTGTGAACAATACAGCTTTTCACCATGAATTAAAATGTTGCACTATCTCTCTGAGAAGTCCACTATTATTACACTAACAAAGCACAGCATGAAGCAGATTTATTTAGAAAAAAAAAATTTATTCTGTTACTGCAATCTCTTGCTTCTCTAACACGATTAATTACCCACAATTTTGCGGGTTTCATAAATATAAATCCTGCTAATATTCATAGATTTCTTTCTTCACTCTTGTGAGTGCCCCCCAGTAATCAGGTAGGCAGAATGCCTGTAATGGATCTCTGTGTGTGGATCTCTGACAGGAACAGTCCTGTGGGCCTTTGAACTCAGGATTAGTGACTTTGAAAGGGCTATTAGGGACAGGAGACTTCCTGATCCCCTACAGTTCCAGGGTGGGGCCGGCAGTACTTCCCACTACTTTTTTCAATGTTACTTTATTTTTTAATCTGAAAGTTCAGTGGAAATTAAAGTTTCCATACTTCACAAAGGGCTTTATATCCTGACAGATTCTGGTTTTGACAACTGTGAAAACCTTATTTCCCTGTCTTGGAGATTCCATGTAACAAATTCATCATCATTTCTCTCTCCTCTGGTGCTGGTTGAACACAGTCAAGATTTCTTGTCTGTAACATGTTTCTCACATATAAAGTAATTCACAGCTACTCTGGCTCTACTGGGTAACCAAAGCACTTGAATCCTTAATTCTAAATGTATAGTCTGGCAAATGAAGGAAGGTATTACCCTGGAACAGCACCCTTCAAACATTAATCATAATTATTAATCACATAAAGTTTTTTGAGAAACTTGAATGTAAGTACAGGCCTGCAGTAATTGTCACATTAGCACATATTCAGTGCATATGGCAAAGTAGATTTACATGAGATCATTTGGCAACAAATAAGTGTTTTGCAGTCTGATTTAATTTAGTTTCATGGCATCAAGTCATTCTGATCTTTTTTAAAAAAACATTATAATAAAAATGAGTGGTTTCGAGGTTATAGAAATCTCACTCTTTCTGAATTGCCTGAGAAGGTCTTTGCTGGAAGTTAACTGACAATTACAGATTCTTAGGATTTCTATAGTTCTTGAATGTATTTGTTATATACCATTAGTCACCAGGTGAAGCCCGTCAGTAATGGCAATACCCTTCAGCAATAGCTCGGGAGAATTTAACACTGATTGATGGCAGGTCACCTGGAATTGGTTGGCAGAATTTCCAATTTTCTGTTGGGAAATTGCTTATTTCTTCAAGTCTATTCCCATTTTTACAAGTGGACAGCCAGCTGAGATTATACATTATTATGTGTCCAACTATAAAATTGTGATGGATGGTGTCACACATTTGAAGAGAGTTAAACATTTCATTTAGGGCTGATTTTAAGAAAAAGGCTGAGTAACTTTAAAATATAAACTTATCTGTTTATATTTTAAATGTAACTTTATATTTTAAAAACAATATAAATGTAATTTATATTATAAATGTAATTTACCTTTGGCTTTTATTTGTTCATCTGGATTCAGAAGCAAAGTGTTGCATCTTAACTACTTTTAAACAATGACTTGCTTTGTTATCAGTCTTTTAAGTATTCAAAGGGTTATGATATCTTTGTTGTAAACACATTTTCAGTTTCTAGGGCTTATCCAGGGACTGACTGACTGATCAGATTAATGTTTTACTTTTACTTATGGGACCTCTGTTAAAATTGTGGCAAAACTGCATTGACAGAAAATCAAAGGCCATTCAGCAAAGCCTTCCTACAGTTCCTCTCCTAAATCGTGAGGGAGAGCAGCCAAAAACAGCCAGTCATTTCTTGTTTCCAAAGGGACATGTGTTGAAAGCAAGCACAGACTTAGCATACAATATGTATTATCTCTTTGAAACCTGGCTGAATTGTTTTGCAACAAAGAACCTGTGCCCTGCCATAATGGAATGGAAGAGAGTCACCCAAGGAACAAAAGCTGATGCTGTAACTCACAGAAGATGATCTGTATTTATGGAGTTCTCAAAATAGAGACAAAAGAAAATGGCTGTGGGTTGAAGGCTTAAAGCCAAATTTTGGTCAGATTGGCATAACTAAGGTGATGCTGCCTGTGTGGAGCTCAGAGCTCACTCTTGGAGACCAGGTGCCTAAACAGTGACTGCAACAGCCAGGAGCCTTCAAATGGGGTCAGGATAAGAAAGGTCTTGACTTGGTAACTCTTCAGAGCGAGCCTTTGAGATGTGCTGAGGGTAACAGCAGAGTTAGACATCTCACCACCTTATTTACCTTCACCCAGGAAGAGTCAGATTTTTTGTACCTCCATTTTTACTTATTTAAACTTGATTTCTTTCCTATACTGTGAAATTGTTTAAGCAAGATGGGGTTGAGGTGACCCTCCCCTTTTTTTAAGTAGCCTTATCTTTGTCACTAATGTTTCCTGGAAGGTATTAGAGGTAGCATTGCAGCCTCTCTGACAGAAACTTTCTCACTTCTTGCAGAGTCTGTTAATTACTGGGCTGAGTAGGAACCACCTCTCCTTTGACTGTATTTGTCAAATAAGTGATTATTACAAGCTAATTCTATAATATTCTGTCTCCTGCTGGTTTATGGGCTGCTTACCCTGAATGTGGCAGCAGGTTCCAGTGCCTCAGACAGTTTGGGGCCCCTTGCTGTTGAAAGGCAGTCAGGAGTGGGCACAGCTGAGTGCAGAAGTGCCTTGGCCATATAAACGCTGGGGTAACTGGGCTCTCCCTGGGGTGAACACAGAATTTCTAAGGGGTTTAGGTAACTACAGGCAGCACTGCTTCTTGCTTCCATATTTTGCTCTAAAAGCAAAAAAAAAACACTCTCAATTTCCCTTCAGGTATTTAATACCTTGCCTGGGTCTGGCCCTCCTGTCTGACAGCTCATCCTCACTCCACGTTACAGACTCACAGCCTTGGTGCAGTGGTGTCATGAGAAGGGGTGCCAAGGTGGAAGCAATGGGTACTCAAGGTACATCCCCTTTATGAACTTCGGTGCTTTTAAAATTTGGCTCTAGAAGAAATCAAAGATAAAGCAGGTTTTTCGGGAGCTACTTCAAGCGCACAAGAAAATCCCTGTAGAAGATGGGAATTGGCAGCATTACTTCAGAGGCTTTCATATTCCAAAATTTAATTAGATCTGCTCACCTAGAACTGTTGGAAATATGTTTACTGCTTTTAGATCTTTCTGTCTTATGAATTCCTGTTATGAAGAAGCTATTAAATATCACACAGTGTCAGATTCCAAAGTCTATCTACTAGGAGCAGCCAAATGTATTATTTACTGTTTGTCTCAAATTATACTTATTTTATTTATTGCACAAACAAAACGTGTGATTTTATTTTTTTCTTGAACTAAAAATGCTTTTAGGATCTGTCTTTATTTTCAGTGTACTCGGTTTGCACTATATATTATCTAATTTTGCTATATTGAAAATTAACTGATACAGAACTGTTTTGCATGCCTAAACTAGAAACTAAACAAGTATCCTAATTATTATTTTTAATCCTCAGAAGGTATAGAAACTAAACACTTTTCTGGCATTGCTTTATTTTCTCAGACCTAAAAGCCAATACTTGCATAAGTATTTGATGCTTTTTATCAGAAGCATTGATGCACATCAGTGAGAACTTTCTACCACCTTGAAAATGACTTTTAGAATATTTCATTAGCAGACTGTCTTTCAGAACTCAAGTTGACATTCATGTTTCTTCACACCAGTCTTTCATCCACAAAACTCTTTGTTCTGCTGAACAGTTTCGAGACAATATGGGCAATCAAAAAAGCAAAGGCTTATGACCTATCTGCATCTTCCATTCCAACATTTGATCAGTCTTATTCAAATCTCATCTTTTAATACTCCTTTGAGAACTTTCTGAGGATTTTATTTCCTTTCTTTCATTATGATTATATTATTTCAAAAACTTCAAACTTAATGAAATGGTAGCTCTCTATGAAGTGAGAGGCGGACGCCATTGGTGGCTACACATTTATCCATTTTCATCTCTTTCAATACCCTACGTGGAAAGAATTTGAAATCTAGAATAGTGGGAAACGTCTTTTATATGTATATTTTGCGTTCTGGGAGGTTTGTGGTTATCTTGCAGTTCTGCATTTTATTCTTAGAAGTAAAGCACAGGAGCAAGTTGCTGAGCAGTTGTATTGGAGACCCCTGAAATCAAACATGGTTTATGCATTCAAAAAGCCAAAGGTCTTTATTACCAATCAATACCTCTGCCTCAAATAACATGACATTTCTTCAGAGTGTGCCACTTACTGCTCTGCCAGCTGCCTGTGTGTTCCTCTGTGGCCAAGGGTGCTTTTGAGCTTTCCAAGGGGATTACTGGATGCACAGAGACTTTGTGCCTGCACAAAGAGGCCTTCACTCATACTATCACCTCACAGCAAAAAAAAAAAAAAGAAAATTGGAGAAGCAAAGTGCATGGCTGATTTAGGAAACCAAGGCTGAAAAACAGACAAACCCAGATAAATTTAAGTTAAGGCTGTTTTGGGGCTCTGTTTCCCTCTTTGTGTGTAGGTCATCTTGGTTCTGCAGCCTATGGCATTAACAACTGAGCATCCTTTTTCCAATGTGACTGCTCTAAAAATGAAGTCATTACAGTGTTGATATTAAATTTTGCATAATAAGGTTACTTCTCTGGAGTTTGTGATTGTTTTGGCTCCTGCTCTAAGTGGCATTTGTGTGTGTCATACATAACTGGGCCATATTCTCACTTGGTGGAAATTTATTCCCCAGCAGGTTGTGAACTATTTCCCTTCACACAAATGCACTCAAGCTTCATCAGCAACTATCTTTTTTCTTTTTCTTAGATTTTATCCTACAATGGGGACAGAAATTTATGTGCAGTGTCTGACAGAAAAAGTTTTATGTGCCACAGAAGTTCAGCTGCTGATGAGAGGAATCTTCTCTGTCAGTAGTTGCATTTCACTACCAGGTAAAACCTTTTCTGTTAGCAAGCAGATAAAATCTGCTTTGGCAGTATCTGTGCCCCTCCACAGGTAAAATGTTCTCTATCAGCAACTATACTTTCAGCTCACATTTAATTTTCTCTATCAGAAGTTGTCCCTCTGTGTCAAAACTTCAGAACTTATTTCACAAAGCTCTTGCTCCTATTGACACAAACTACCGAAAACATTAAAAGCTTCTAAAAAGCTATAAAATTAATTCTCCAAAATATTGGTAGATGAAACACTTAAGCTTCTGCCTATAATGTTCTTGGTGTCAAGCTTCAAAAGCCAGGACATAAAAACTTAAGCCACATTTTATTTCTTATCTGCCCCCACACTTTGCTCCAAACATACATTTTATCTCTGCTGCAACTGCATTTATCACAGATTCTACTGGACATACTTATTTCTCTCTTTGTAAGCATTGCCTGAAGAAGATTTCTGTCCATAATGTTGGACTTCTGTCCAACATTTCAGGGTAGTAATGGGCTTAAATGCAGATGAAAAAGCCCCTAGAACTGTAACAGTTAATGGACTGACAAGTACTTGCACAGTGTCTTCAGTATATTAAATAGGTTAAACAAATTAAATGAATTGCCACATCACTGACTCCCATGCTACTTGTGAGATAATAAATGCCATTTAAAGCAGTGTGTACACATCAATATGCAATCTGAACAGGCATTGTTCTTCCTGATCCACAGGGCATTGCTGGCACAGCCAGCTTTGTTGTGCTAGGAAACAGTGTGAATACTTTTCCAGATGCACTGTATAATTCCAGCTGTATGAACAATGCCACTTTAAGACCCTGTCAGTCTCTTCACTAGTCCTCCTTTAACTTTCAAGGTATCCAGCTGTTGGTGATGGAATCTGTCAAACTGGAATCTGTCCTTTATTTCCTTCTTTGTCAGGTGTCATGGAGGATCTGGCTCCCGGAAAAGCTGATTCCTTTTTGCAGCTGTATCAGACAGAAGAGGAAATATTCTCCTGTTGCCCCTACAGACATAAGGACACTATGGGCAGCAATCATTATATATTTAACAATAGCAAGTGTAGCCTGAGCTGTTCAGAATTAAACATGCTGTGTAATGTACGAACCACACTGTGTAATGTATAATACTCAGTGTTCTAACTCCTCTAATTAATTTAACCTCCTGTGGCTGAGGGCTATGGGGTAGTGCCCACTTTCCAGTCTACCAGCTTTTTAATAAACAAACAAACAAACAGAAAGAATCCACAAACCAAAAAGAAGCAGAAAATTACTTTTCTGATGAGTTACTTGGGCTAAAGTAATTTCTCACTGTTCAAATCCTAAAGGACATCCTGAAGAAAATATATTTGGAAGCCAGTCCTCACTGTAAAATATTGTAGGTCCATTGTTTTACTCCCAAATCTCTTTTCTATGGATATGATTCCTTTTATTCATGGACAGAAGAGAAGCTGCAGAGATCCCCTCTTCTTTGAGCAAATGAAAAAAACGCCTGTAAATTTTCCCTTCTAAGTCCTTCTAAGAAACTTGTGATGGAATTGGTACTTCCACACTGTTGAATTTTGGAAACAATAGGTGTTTTGTTTTCTTTGTTTTAACTTCATAAAAATATTGTTTCTTCTTTTCTATTTCTTGCATTAGCAAGTGTTTTCCTATCTGCAAACAACATTCAGTGGTTCTTAGCAGAAAATTTAGCCCAGGAACTGTGAGATTTACAGTGGCCTGTTCTTTCACTGCCTCAGAAATCTAGTCTTACAACTACTTATTGTATCATATCATATATCATATCATCAATATATTCTTTCTTTCATTGGTGATAAGCTCAGCCTTGGTTACCCCATCTATAGTGCTCGAAAACTGTTAGACCTAAAAAACTCCAGCAGGAGATGATGAACTGCTCAGTCTGCAAACAAAAATGAACCAGCCAGGCTTTCCCCCAGTCCAAAAGCTACAACTTAAACTGCTGTGACTAGAAGTGGCAGAAGTGAACATGGACCAGCAGTATTTAAAGGGAGCTAAACAGCTACTGCCTCCTGACAAACTTCAAAATTCAACAATGCAAAATCACTGGTTACATTGAACAAATCAGCAATGTAATATATTGATAAAGACATTAAGGAATAACAATGGAATGCTTAAAAACTAAATGAATCTGTAGTCCCAAGTGTATTACCATTTACCAAGCTTATTAAATATCACTATTTTAACAATTAATAGAAACCTGTCTTGCCGTAGGCCATTTTGATAACTGTTAATTAAGTATCTACAAATTCCTTATAAAGTCCATGTGTTACTAAGAATGAGATTAGGCATTTCTTGCTTATGTAATTTTGAGCTAATTACAAGACTATTAGATTTATCTTCTAAATACTCAGTAATTTCTCTTTTAACAATCATCTTATATTTAATTAAAAAGCAGTATCTGGCTTGCTAAATTTGAATTAAATGCTTGCTGTAGACACCAAATGAAAGTGTTAGTAACGTTTTACCAGTGAATAAAGGACTATACAGATATTTTCACAATACAGAATAGGTATCCAGAAAGCAAATAAATAGACAGGGATTTTCACAGACCTTGATTTCCATGGGCTCTTTGGAAAATTCTTGAAATAGGACAGGATATCCTCACTGCTGCTGTGCTACCTCTTAATCAAAACTGAACCGTCAAAAGCATGCATGGAAGGCATGTGAAAATTTGATGGAAACAACTGTTTCATTTTATAAGGCTGAGTAATAGAAGAACTACCACAACTGAAGTAATAGTTAATACTTGTTTATGAACACTTAGAAAATTTGGTTTCTCTGGCCAATAAAAATAGAAAAAAACCCTCATTAACTTTTGCCTGCCTCAGAGAATATTGATAGTATTAGCATTATATGTGATTAGACATTAATAAACATTTAGGGATTTAAAGTTGAGTGGTTCAAAAGTGTCTTATTCTCAGTTAAATTATTTATTGTAAAGTCAGGAAAATTATTTCAAAGTAATGACAATGTAGTATGTGATTTTATTTCTTTTATGGCCCTATAGAGCGTTGTCCATATGAAGACATTTTTTCTGCCTCTTTTCCTTCAGCAATCTGAATTTAAAAATCTATGTTAAGGGTTTGTTGTTGTTGTTTTTTTCTAAAGAAAATGACAGCCTTGTACACCCCGCTGTAAAAAATGACATTTTAAAAGTACTGTGAAGAGAAATTACAATTTGCTTTTTGATTTCTCAAGAACCAGTAGTGGTAGGGACACTGTTACATTTTCTGAGAATGAGTTTTAATGTTTCAGTGCTACTCATAAGAAAATTCCCTGCCTTTATATATTCATGACAAGTTCTTTGTGCACAGTCAGTGTCATGGAATGTCACAGCAATTTTGAATATGAAGAGAAAGGCTTAAGTGAGAGAACAAAATACTAGAGAACTATGATTTTTGAGTCATGGAAACTTAGTTGCTGAGAAGTGTAAAGAAATAGAAAATGAGGGCTAGGTATAACTCAGGAAGTCAGACTCTTTCTTTGTTATTCTTGATAAATGGTTGGCCATCCTGTTTTATATACCTCCAAAGGTGGAAGTACTGTACTCTCTGGCAATTTATTTCATCATTGTTTCGCTGTCCTTACTGCACAAACGCTTTTCTAAGGTCTAGCCTGAACATTCTGATGCAATTTGAGCCCACTACTTCTTGTTTCATCTTTCACAGAAGTACTTTACAAATCATTCTCTCGTCCTTCCTCACAGCTGGCTTTCACATGTGAAGGCTGTTACTATAGTCTGCCTAACCTTTCTCCTCTTCGGACTAAAGCACCCCAATTCGTGCGATTTTCCTGAAAAGTCGGGTCCTCTGTGTTTCTAATTGCTCTGGTTGCGCTGCCGTAGTTCTTGCCACACTGCCATCCAGTGCCCAGAGCGCTGCTCCCCACAAAGTCAGCGCTGCTGAATAGCTCAGGGAACGCTGCCCATGTCTTGCAGCCTCTCTCCGTCCTCCTGTGGCGTGCCTTTCACAACAGCCTGTTTTTATTGACTCCTGTTCACATTCTGATCCAGTAAACACCCCTGGATTTCTGCAGAGCTTTTTCTCTCCCGGCAGTTTCCTGCCTTGCAGGGCTCTTTCTCCTCTTTGTGTGCAGAGCTTTGTTCTCGTCCCCAAACGGCTGCACCTTGTTTAGAGCATTTCTCCAGTCTGGTATTGCCCTTTTTATTCCTCCAGCAAATTTGCAGTTCCTTCCATCCCAGTCTTCAGTGCAAATTTAATGCCTGCTCCATTAACCAAGCCATTAATTTGAAATTATTTAATGACACCGGATACAAAGCAGATTGCTATGGAGACTCACCTGAAATATCCTTTCAGTAAGGCCATGAAATATTCATAACTAATCTCAGGCTAAAATTTTCATTCTGTTTTTCCTCCCCTTGTAATTCTTTCATCTGTAGGATGCTTCTACAGGTTTTGAAAATGTTGTGGGAAGCAATGTCAGAAGCTTCAAGGGTACCAGTATGAACATGTTGTCTTCTTTAAAAATCTGGTATATTAGCTCTTTCAATTTCTTTTTTCTTTTGAATATTATTCCTGTGAGGTAGAAAAGAAACTGGCACCTTCTTCCTTCCACTTGCTTCTGCAGCACCTCCTGTAACAGCAGGGGAAGGATTCTCACACTCTTGGTCGTGGGGCACCTCTGCTTCAGTCCCACCTGTCCTAATTTCACCTGTGCAGGTGCAGCTTAGGCCTTGGAAATGTGAATCACTTTACACATCAGACTTTGGCAACATCAAGAAATCCATCATTTGGCTAATAAATTTTGAACCCTGGCCTGATGTGCAGATTTACAGCCCAATGGTCCAAAGTGCCAGGCATACGACGAGGAGTTCAGTGTCTTCAGTGTGACTCAGCAAGCCACAGACCTGGCAGTGCCTAACACAGGCCTGTGCTCATCAGGCATATCCATAAACCTCATGTTATTGTGTCTTTGTTCCAGCCTTGCAGCGAAGTGCAGGAGCTGCTCTAAAGGTGTATCATTAAAGACAAGCATTATCTCAATTACAAGGTGAAGATAACAAAAGGCTCTTTATATATCCTTTATTTCTGCCTAGCTCTGCCTGTGTTTTCCATCTTTCAACTGTGCTCTTTTCATCTGATTTATATCCTCACATTAAATGTTATCACAAATCATGAATTGTTCTCACTTAATGTTTATTACTGCAGATAACTATTATCTCTCACAGCCCTGTTGGCTTTATCTTTATCTTTGTGCATTTCAGTGCCTCCTTTAATTATTTCATTTTAAGGTGCTTTACTCCTACCTTTCCACAGTTAAAATGTATGCAGTCTGGAAATACCCCTAACAAATCTGGTGAAGGACTCAGTGTGAGACTTGTAATGTTGAAGAATTTGACTCCCACTGTGAAATCCCAAATTCCTGAGTGAAGCACCTTGGTGCCTCTCTGCAGTTACAGGAGCAGTTAAGTACCTCTTCATGGAATCTGATCTGTTTGACCAAGGAAAGGTAAGATACCAAAGGCAGCTGCTGAAAGTCACACTGAAGACAAGTTATGAGGGCGAACAAAGTCCATCTTGGGATTGTGGGAAAGGATCTGCTTCACAATCAGAAAAAGCTTCGGAATTCAGATGCCTCGTTCTCTTCCCTCAGAGGACTTCAAGGAGCACTCAGCCTCTGTTTCTGTGTCACTACTGAGTGGGTCTGTGATGCAAGCTGGTGTTGATCCACCCCAGCACTGTGTAAATAAGGAGCAGTTTGATACAAACATGATATCAAGACTGTATTTTTAGATGTCTTTCATTTGTTGTAGTAGAATTTGATGTTAGCGTGTGTTTTCCTCCTCTCAGTGTGTAACCCTTCAGCTCTCAGGAGTTCTGCATAGAGAGTTCTGCATAACTCTCAGGAGTTACTCTCAGGAGTAACACTGCATGTGTTATCCTGCATATCTCAACATCAAAATCATTACTGGCCTTCCTTTGGGGCTGCCCTGCCACTTCAGAATGATTTGTTCTGGCCTGTGGTAAGGTTTTTTAGCATAATAATCTCCTTATTAGGAACTTTGAAACCATAATACTAGTTCAGTGTTGCTTTTGACTGGCTGATTATGGAAGTGTTGATAATAAGATGAATCTCAATTTTCATTCCTGGAAAAATTGCAAGAACTCACTGCAAGGGTACCCAATTCTGCCATCAAACTATTAACATGCTGCATTGCTTTGCCAGTGACCATCATTACAATCATATCTGTTGGTTCAGCTACTTTATAAAATTCTGACTTGCCTATAATAATGAGGCATCTCATATGTGATTTGTTATAAGGAAAACAAAACAGAAAAAAAAGCTCCTTTTTCAGGCTAGGTCCTGGTGCTACAAAACTAATTTGTTTCTTTCAGTTGCTTGTGTTGCATTTTTTCCTAAGTACCACATCCATCCGCCAGGCCTCACATATTGTTATTTATCTCAGTCCAACATGTCCAGCCTTCTGGATACAGCATTTTGTTCTAGATCCCTGTGTTCCTGAGAGCAGTTTTGTGTTTGGCTGCGTGAAAGCAGGGTTGTGATTTTTCTGCCCGTTTATTTGAAGCAACTTATACTTCCAAATAATCACATTGATTCTGGTGCTGTCTAGTGGCAGGTGGAGCTGCTCTCGCAGTGCTTGGCAGTTTGAACAGGATGATGGATCACAGCACACGTAAATCTTTGTCTGTAGTGGATTCCTGGATTCTTTCCAAGCACTATCTTGAACCTGGCATACAACTGGCTTGGACAGTGCTTCCTGAGATTTCTATGTCTGTTATGTCCGTGATCTCTCAGTGCTGTTCTGCTCAGGATAAGCGGGCAGCCAAACAGATATTTATTCCTTTCTGCACATGCATATTTCTAAGCCTAATTCGTGAGATTTCAACAGCATGAACTGGAGATTTTGGGAGTCTTCAGCAGTGTTTTTATAAAAACATTCTCCCAGTGCTATTACCAGTGAGCAGCAAGGGCAGGCACTGCTACAGGGGAAAGGGCAAGGTGGGAGCAGATCGTGCCAGCAGGGCAGGCAGGGCCATCACTGCCACGGAGACAGTCCCACAGTGCCTGAGCAAGGAAACAGCAGGTCCAGGGACAGTGACCTACTTTAGCTGAGTCAGACCATCAGACAAGCCTACAGAGGTCAAGGCAAGAAGTGTGACCTGGGGGTCAGGCTCAAAGAGGTACATGGCTGGGCATGCACATGGTTGCAGAATAGCTCAGGCAGTGACCAAGGAGGAGAGACTGAGCTTAAAAGCAGCTCCTAAGTGAGCTGAGGCTTTCCAATTGACTTTTCCAGGCCACACAGCTGCACTGTTTCAGCTGGTCTTGAGCCCAAGTGGCCAAACCCCCAGGAGGGGAAAGAGGTATTGTGCTCAAGGCACTGATATTATGTCATTTTCTGCCCCAAAGATTCTTCATTCTTACACGCTGATTGAAGTTTTCCTGTGGAAATCTGTAGGAAATAATGACCTTAATTACAAACAACTCTTGCAGCCTGTCTTTTTCAGGTACTCCCTGAAATGGTTCCTGTCTTCAGTTTGTATCTCAGTAAGCTGTCACTCTGTAAAGTGAACAATAATCAGATTTGTACTGAATTTTTGACCAGAAAGTGACCTAAAGACAAGCAACTGAGACAGTGGAAAAAACGTTTTGCATATGATTTATGAACCTCAGTAATCCTCAATCTGACCTGAATTCTTTAGTATGGTCCATCAAGTCTTGTTTTTTGTTTAGGGGTGGATTAACAGCCCTTGAAAAACTATGAATTATTCTGTGTTTTCTTGCAATTTTATCTTAATCTTATTTAGCTTTTTATCCTTGACTCACTCTTACAAACATACAAGGCTGCATAAGGACCTGTGGAGGGCTGTGCTCCAACCTCAAATCTTTCTTCCATCCAGCAGAATACTATCAAGACCTGAAAGTATTTTGTTACTTACCACAGGGAAACTGTCCTCCTAATCCAGACAGTATTTGCCTTTAAAGGATAACAGGTTTTGTTAAACCAAGCAGCGTTTTGCAGAGGTATTTGGTAATTATCTCATCTTAGCACTTTGTTTAAATTCCCTGGACCTTTGCAAACTCCCAGCTTGCCTAGCGTTCCCAATGACTGCCTTGTTATTTGTTTAGCAATGATGGATGTGGTGGTTAGGGGTTTTTTTTCCCCTCATTTTCTTTATTGCTCCCACTATTTTGTTTGTTTGTTTTAATGCAATGGGTGTTCTGCAAGACAGATGTTGTACAGACTGAATTGTTTTATTTATTTCCAGGTGTAACATCCTTGGAAAGTGTCCCAGTCTTTGAAACACAACTTGGCAATTTTTAGCAGCTTTGCTGTGGGAATGCCATAGAGAATTGCCTGCTCTGAGTTATTTGTGTTTTGGGCTTTCTTGTACTTTATTAATAATTTCTCTAAGTTCCTAAGTTCACTTGTTTCAGCAGGGAGCTATGTCTCATGTATTTTTACAGTCCATACCTTGGTCTATGTACTATACTTTTGTATTATAATTATAATTTACATTATCCTAGTAGCATTATAGCTATGCCTCAGTGAAATTTTAATTTGATTCGGGTCAGCCCAGTTTGCCTTGGTTATTTAAGGGGTTTTTTTGTTATTTAAGGGTAAGTGAGCAGAGTCTCTGATGTTCTACCTCCTCATTGGCATTCAGTTTTCTGGTTGCTTCTGTGCCTGCCCCTGAATCTTATGCCAGCCTGAGCTTTATAAACCATTTATTTATTTTTGTGCTGCCTTAATGTTGGACATGCAAAGTCTCACCCCGAGTCACTGCCTGCCTCCTTGATATGATGCCTTTGTACTTTGTTTTTTTCATCTACAACCTTTGACATGATGTTTTCTCTTGCTACAATTATTGCTTCTGACCTCGTACACAGGGCATTTTCCATTATCATATTTTTCCTCTACAGTATCAATAGGTCTTCTTTTGCACTCTGTTTGTTTCCTCTCTGTGAATTTGCTTTTGCACTTAAGAGTTTTGGCATATTTTCCCTTGTATTTTCATGTTTTCCCCATGCCCTGCTGGTGAACTTTCCCTGTGCCAACTCACCTCAGTATTTCAGATGGGATGTTGGACCTGTTTAAATCTACAAAGACAGTTACCACAGGTTCCATGAATATTCTCATGTGAGCACCTGAACTTTTCTTCCCTAATACTAATATAGCACAATACATGAAACATTTTCTTCTCTGGTAGCTGGATGAATCAGCTCTGCTCTGCAGCCAGGCATAACTGATGCATGTTGAGAACCTCCCCTCGCAGCTGACACTCCAACATGGCTTTTGCAGAGCCTCTTCTAGGATTTTACACACCCTCCCCAATCTGCTGCTCTTGCTTGACTGCATGATATTATTAAAAGATGTGAGAGCATTTGCCTGTGACAGCTCAGAGGCACAGGAGCTCTTAGTCTGCCTCCTTTTTTCATCCAGATCCACTGCAAATCAGTAATTTTTTCTGAAGGGATCACAATGAATGTGTAATGTCACAACACCCAATCCCTTGCCTTTCCTTGCAACTCAGCTACTATGATGGTGGTAGTTTTTTGGGGGGAGTGTTTTTGGGTTTTGGTTTTTTGGAGTTTTTTGATTGGTTGATTTGGTTTGGTTTTTGGGGTTTTTTTTGGTTGGTTGGCTGGATTTTTTGTTGTTTTGCTTTTGGTTTTGGGGTTTTTTTTTTGTTATTTGTTTGTTTAGGAAGGTTTTTCAGATATTCATTATTTCATATTTCATGGGTCTGCAGGAAATAAGTCATCCCTGATACCAGGTTCCAAGGGTTTTATACAGGAAGAAAGAAAGCCAAGATAATACAACGTTTATTCTCCATTCTTTCTTTCAGATATCCTGTGGAGTTCTTAAATTTTCTAGCCAGAATTCATGCATGAAACATGTATCAGTCTGTTCACCCCTGGATGCTCAATAGGGAAACCGTCTATCATAACAGTGAAGAAATATCACAGTATTTATGTGTAAGAGCTAATATTTAGACTTTATCAAGAATACTAATGCTAGTAAGGAAAGGTCACAGAGATTATGAAGCAAATTTTTTTTTTCTCAAGTAGTAACACTGCAAATTAATATTTATGCCTGTCATGTTCCAAGAGAATTAGGTTTAATTTCCTTTTAAAATAAGAGGTATTTCAGTAAACCCATCTCAGAGTATCCTGGATCTAGATCATTGGAAAATATAGGCACCAATTTGTAATGCATTTACTTTAGCTTCTCTCCATATAGTTTGGATTAAGTGTCTTTTCCAATATTGGAAAACCTAATTGATAATATCCATCTTTTATTCAGCTGTACTGTTTATGATAGAGTTCAAAAACAATTATATCACAACATTTTATATCTTTGCTTGCATTTATCAATAATCTGCAAGAGTCAGAGAGCAAATCTCTGTCATGCTGGACAAATATAGAAACCTTTTCAGAATCATCCTCTTTATTTCCTTCCCCTGTGCAAGGTAAACAGATGAAAAACCTTCTTAGTCAGTGTTTGACAAGATAGAAAGAAGAGAATCAGTGTGACAGTTCAGTGTGGAGCACCTTGGCCCCAGCTTGGGGAGTTACTTGTGTTCTGTCATTTGGGCTACACATGAGCTTTCTAAATAATCTAAAATAAACTGTGCAGTATTCTCTTCACAGAACTGTTGCTAGATGGGGGATTTTTCTTTACTTAGGCAAACAATATAATACATTTAGATAAAAGCATGGTCAAAAATGCAGATTTTAGGCCTGGACCCACAAATATAGAAGATTGTTAGTGAAACTTCTGGAAGTCATTAGGAATATTGCCATCAGCTACAAGGGAGATGGAATTCCAGTGCCTTTGTCACACAAAGGTATTGCCCTGATTGACCTCATTGACTGAATTTATCATTCAGTACAACAGAATCATTGGAATTAATGAGGCAGCAGATACATAATTGCGAGAAGGTCAAGAAAAGGAAAGACAGATGTGTGCTAACCTTTTCTAAGCTTTCTATTCACATGTTACAGTCTTTTCAATTGTCTTGATTAAGAAATGCCTCCTGTTCTGCTGGTAAAAATGGGATTATATCTTGCATTTGTTTGTGATCAGCAGCACTATTTCTAAGATGTTCACACATTAATAGAAAGCGGGGTTTAGGTTTTAAGAGAACTTTAGGAGGTTTGGGAATTTAGGATGAGTATCTGTTCCTCTTTCAGTGGAGTGGATCCCAGGGTTTTTTTCATTTACTTATACCGGTTTTATATTAGTGGTAATGCCAAAGTTTTCTTTAGATTTGTCATTATAAAGTACAGGAAAGGAATTTGGTATCTCTTTTCAAAAACTATAAAAATAGTGCAAAGTTTGGGAAAAGGGCCAGACCTGTAGCTAAGGACCTGTCAGCATCAGTTGGATTTCTCCTTGTCTTTTTAAATATGACAGAATTCTAACCTGTGAAAGAGCTGTAGAAATTCTGAAACAAAATCATTTAATATGTCTCCTTCTGTCACCCAGGCTAATGAAAAAGCTGGTAAATCTAGACCTTCCCTAATGAATACTTCCTTAGTTTGTTCTTAAAAGATTTCCATGAAGGGGATTTTCTGGACTCTCTGGATAACGTGTTTCAATGCTTAACTGCTCTTAACAGTTACCATAGTTCTCCTATATCTAACTTAAAAATTTTTGAGGGTTGAAAACTAAACCCATTTCTTCTTTTCTAAGGTTCAGTTTAGATAGAGAGTGACCAGTCACCATCTTCTTTATAATAACCTCATTTTTGAAGACATTTATTGTGTCCTCCATCTTTTCTGGTTCAGACAAATCCAATTATTTTAACCTTTTAAGATAAGTAATATTTTCTAAGATTTTAGTAATTTTTGTTGCTGTGCTCAGAAGTCTTTTTAATTTGGCTGCATGTCTCCTGGAGTGAAGGTCAGCTCTTCTACATGAGGATTCCTAAAGCCTATAAAGAGCAATAGTTATCTCGCTGGTGTTCTGGAGGAGTGTCTCTTAATTACATCCCTTATTTAGATTTGTCTTCCTTTTCTAACCCAAAATATTACTTTGGTTAGCCAGAAACAGTTTGTGGCCTGTTCTACCCTCAGTCACTTAATCCCCAGTTTTGTAATCCCAAGTTTATTTGGCCTCCCTCAGCAGAATCCTTTGTACTTCTCTGTACTGAATTTCATCTTACTGATTTCAGACTGTCTCTCCAGTTTAGTTAAGGCCAAAATCACTATGAATTCTGATCCTGTTGTCCAAAACACTCATCATCACCCACAATGTGCAGTGTTCTTTATCTTCCTTTGCACCAGTGTGTCAATTAACACACTGAATTGTGTTAGACATGGAGCAAATCCTTGGGAGATCACCAGTCCTCAGGACTGGACAGTTGCTTGCTGATATCTCCACACTGAGAGTGGTTTTTCCACCCTTTGTACACTCATCTAACCGTTTCCTAATGCAGTACCTTGTTTTTCTTAAGAAAGGGGCATATTGGGCAACCTAATTAAAACAATTTTAATTTTAATTTTAATTTTAATTGTTAAAAAAAATTTTGTCAGAAAAGACAAAAAGTTCCAGTAGTAGGTTCAGGAAAAAGTGCAATTTTCAGTCCTTTTAAGTCCCCAGCAATCTCTGATGGTGCTTGCTGATGAAAGAATTTAAAACCACCAACCCCAATAAGGTTTGGAACTGTTCTGTTTTCTCAAGTATAACTTGAATGGGATTTTTTTTACTTTGCAACACTAACTGTATGGTCTATGCTCTGGACTATTAAAGTGAGCTCTGTTTCATTTATGTCCCATTTAATAGCCCTGCAGCTGGGACTGTAATTAATTTCTTTTCCCTTCTTCAGGCTACACATACTTCCAGAAAGTCCTGAAAAATAATCATCAATTAGTAAAGAATTGAGGGGTTTGAGTAAATTAATCAAAATAAATTGAATCCATTGCATCTATTAAATACATATATATCCAATTAATTATTTCCAAATTTTTCTAGGAAAAGCTATTAACTATTTTAAATAATTTGCACAACGTGCTTTGAGTGACATCTTTTCATTTAACACACCACTGTTTCTTCATTTGGCTTCTGTCCTGCAGAGTTCTGCCTTGTTTGCTGTTTGACTGTGGCCAACTAAGCTGTTTCTAAACTAATTGAAATAACTAACCGGCTACAGTTGTAATTTAAGTTGCATAAACCCCCCCTTTTTTTTTTTTTTATCTGCAAAAATAAGGATGTCTGTGATGTGAAATTTTTTATTGGCTTGTTTGTTTTCAAATAGCTGAAAGTAGGATGACAAGAGACATGACAGTGACTGGGGTGATGTGATTTAATGCAGAGATCCAGGCATCTGAAACTATGGGAAATGATGGCACAAGTTTCTCATTAATTTTAACTTGCAGTGGTGTATCAGAAGGAACTGAGGGCTAAGGGAGAAAATGGAAAATATTTGCATGACAAGAAAGCATCTTTTATATCTGTTTGTATTTTTACAACTCCCTGAGGATTTCCCTGGGAGAGCTTGGTTTCTAGGAGGAATTGCTGCTGTAGGTTGTTGCTGACCTTGAAAAGGGCGATTAATATGTGCCAGTGGAGTCAAGAAAAGACAGTTGCCCCTCAGGTCCCTCTGACCCCCTGCATGAGCCTGTCTCGATTTGGAAGTCCCAGAGTAACACAACTTAGTGGCTTTGAGACCAGAACTGTCTCTCTTCATACCTCTTCATGTAGACAAACTCCCAGATTCTGTCTGTGCTGTGGTTCTTAGTCTGTAAATTATGAAGGAACATTAGTGCCTCAGCCTCACCTTGTTGCTGTGAGAATAGAAGAACTGGCTGGTTGGAATATTCATCAAACCCACGAGGGGACCACAAAAAGGCTTTCTGAACCCACCTCTGGGGGGCTTAAGGAAGCAGAGAGCTACCTGTATTCTCAAGTAAAGGAATTTGCTGTGGAGCTTTGTCTGGCTGGACAGTGTAATGAGAAGATGGCAGCCCCAGCATGTGGGATGTACAGCTGGGTGATGGGATTCTTATCTCTGGCACCGTAAGACTATAAAGGATTGAGATCAGCTGCAGCAATCGAGTGCAAAAATATCACAGAAAACAATATCAGTGTGCTGCTTTGTGTCCTGAGTGAAGGGAAATCTTGCTTTTCAGATGTCTAAAGCTGAGCAGAGTATTTATAAGTGCAGCTGTTCAACATTCCCAATTCCTAATGCTTTGTACTAGGGCAAGATTTAGAACCTCTTTTTTCTTTCTTTCCCGAGTTTTTGATCATATTTTTAAATTTGTTTGCTCTAACATCTTATTTTCTATACCCTTTCCTATGCTTTTTCAGGCCTATCAGGTTAAAAACATTTTCTTCCATTTCTGAGATTTTTTTTCTTCTGGACTCAGGGTTTTTCCAGAGCTCTGACACCCTCAGAAGAATTCCTATGCTGGGTTGTATGTGAGAGGGGACTCCTGGCACCAAGGGGACTTTTGCTCCCCTGCCATCACCATCATCAGCCAGCCCATTGCAGGTCCTCTAGGCTGGCTGACAGGCTGCTCTGACCTCCCTTCTCCCATCCCAACTCTACACAATGCTCAGGTACAAAAAGGTCCCATGTGTTAGCAGGGACAGTTATTGCCTGTTGGTTTCATTTTTGCATGGATTTTCTGCAAGATTTTCCCCAATATACTTGATTTCAGTGCAAATCTGAATTGAATTTCTTCTGAAGCTTAAAAAACCATGATTTTTCTGCCCTTCCACCACTCCACCTTTACACACACAAAGGCACACACACAAAGGCACACACTCTCATCCCAGTCTACCCTTCAGCTTTCTTGCAGCATCAGGAACCAAAGCACTTTCTCTCCATGAGAACACAAGCTGGAGTTGCTTCACCTTCTACATCATTCACTCTCTTCTCACAAGACTCCTGCTTTTGTGTTGCAGCCCCAGGATGTTGGAATATTCTGACTCTAGCCCTGAGTATGCAGGTGATTATTCACTGCTGTTTATGGAAAGGGCTGGAGGACATAGCAGTAGTTAGGAAGGGAACCTCTGCTTTAAGCTGATTTAAGGTGATTTAAACTGCAAATTAAATAGACTAGACAGGGGAAAAATGCTGCTTTTCCTATTTTACTAGGGTGAAGAGGGATTAAGGGCTGACTTTTTTATAGACAGTTGGAGACTTAAGGAGTCAAGTGGCTGCTGTGGTGCCAAGAGGGATTTCCAAATGTATAAAGATGTCCATTTCCTACCTGAAGCACTCACACCTCTATTTGTTTCTTTAGGTGTGTGAGCAGCTTTGAAACTTGGCTTTTTTAAGGTACTTGCTTGAAGCCACACACACATTCTGGGACAGCCCACAGACCTGAATTCAGATCGTACATATCCTTGTCCTCAATCTTAACACAGGATCTGTTCTCTTGAAAAACAGTAGAATTCACTGAAATATCTCAATTTACTTAAACCTTTCTGGATGTAGCACCTCAGTTTATTTGTCTCTGCAGTTATAGCCTGTTATGTCAGGAAATGCCTTACACATTTGCAAGATAAATGTCAAGGATTTCTATTTCCTTCCTCAACTCTCCTTTTCTTGATGATTTACTTATAAAAAAGCAAAAATAAATTACTGAGTTTTATATTTTTTTCCTGGAACTCACAAGATTTGTGGTCATTTAATCCCTCCTGGGACGAAGCTTCCTAGTGTGTCTTTCCATTCTGATAAATATTTTTCAGGTAGAAAGCAATATATTTGGATGAATAAAGAATCTCAGGGAGAGCAAAGGAAAGCCATTAGCAGCTGTGGATAAATCTCCTTCTCCTACAGGTTTTCTATTATACAGTGGGCACTTCCTCAGCACACCATGGGCAGAAAACATGATTTTAAGTGCCATTAAATGCTGCACAGTAAATATCTCCAGTGCATTACAAGCATCAAATGTAGCCCATGGGAGAAGGCACTGAGTTTAATACCCAGATCTTTACTTGCTCTGTATTCCCTCCCATGTTTCCCCTTGGACAATGTTCTGCACTAAACCATCTGAGCAACTCCCATTAAGGAAGATATTGAGAAAGAGCCACAAGTTTGTCATGTGCTTGCTTTGTGCTCTCCTCTCATCAAGTAAAGTGTCATATTTTGATAATTTCCTCTATATTTTTCATTTATTTCATTTATTTTTTCACCTGCTGTTTCATGGTTTTGATTTGGGCTGGTTTTTATCTGGAGATGGTGAGATCCAGGACCTGTACAGGCAAATGCTTTGTAGCACATTGGGATTCTTGTTGCAGGTTTTCTTAAGGATTTCATGCTCTCTACTGCAGCTGTACTTTCATATTTAGCTGGAACACCACCATTCTCTTTCATTCATCTTCTATATTGCAAACAGAAAGGATGAAATGGGAGATAATTAGGCTATCTCAATAATTCTGAGCAGTGAAAGCTATGGAAGGAAGAACTGTGATTGTTCTTATCCAAGAGGAACAAAAAATAAGCAAGAACAAAGATCTGTAAGAAAACAATAAACAGGCAACTCTTAAAGATCTGGGCTGGGCTCCTTGGTTCCTTTGGGCTCTGGAAGCAGAGGATAAGCCCAGCACTGGGCTCTTTGGCCCTATAAGGAGTTTATCAACCCTGTGGCAAAGCCACCAGAATGGGAGTTGGAGCAGAGGCTCAGCTGGCAGAGTTTGCAGCCTGACAACTGCACCCACCATCAGGCTCAGTTCCTGTCAACATCCAGGTGGGGCACTGAGATGTCAAAGGAGCAGAGACAACACCTGCTTCCCACTGTCACTCTGGGGGAAGTGACCTCCAGAAGGACAGAGGGGCTGTAACTCCTTTGGCCAAGAGAAATAAAGCTCAGCCAGACCTTAATGCAGTGAGATGGCACAAAGCAGGGGGAGAAAACAAACAGTGGTGCTCAAGAACAAGACTGGAGTGCTCAAGAGGGAATAAAAAAAAAAGGTATCAATAAATTTGTGTAGCAAAGACAGAAAATCTTAGATGATCATAGAATTCTAATCTGAACAACGCTGTTGCTTGAATACCTGTCAAAAAAAGGGAGAAGTATGCAGTTCAGGTGCTATTCCCAAAGGTCTGAGAAAGTTGAAGGAGATTTCACAGAAAATGTGAGTTTAACTCCAAACTAGAAATCGACCACTTTTAAAATTCCCCTGAGAAACTAAGTAATGTAGAAACTGCAGTGAAAAAAAACCACTGCTCTTTTGAGATTTTAGAGAGCTGGGAAAATTACATATTTTTAAATATTTCTTTATAAATAACACATAAATCAGGTTTCAAAATGTGACTTACAAATGCAGAAACATACCTGAAATCTACTATATAGTCTCTGCATTTGAGAGCTGGTGTTCCACGTAGGACAACTGGAGTTGTATTGTTGGCATATCAAGATAGTTGATATTGGCTACTGATATTATCCTATACTGCAAAGACAGCTTCTGATCTCAGTTATATGTTCTTCATTGCAAATACCTGCTGCCCTCCTGCTTCCACCACAGCAGATGAAGGATAACCAGGATGACAGACTTACACCAGCATAAGGAGGAGAAAATCAGACTCAGGGCCATAGTAAGAAAAGAAGTTATTAGTGATTTAACACTGAATCATCATCTCTCTCTCTTTGATTCTTTTCTTTTGGATGGGTTATAGTTATGTCCTGCATTAATATTTTTGCTTAGTTTACTAGGAAATGCAAATGAAAATAAAAAAAATTTCAATTACCTTGAGTTTTTTCTTCATCTACCAGCTGAATGTATATACCTCAGAAACTAATATAACTCTTTGATGGGAATTGCTTATTTTCTGTTGACAGCTTTTTAGTGAAAAAGATAGAAATCAGATTGAATTTCGACAGTGAGAAATTGAGAGCTTGTTCTACCAGCAGGAGTCTCAAGGCCTCTAATTTTACCTCTGCGAGCAAAGATGAACCAAGAATATCAGCAACCTACTTTCCTGCTGCAGAAAGAAAGCACAGCATCCTAAAAGTCAATCCAAAAGACAATCTGAAACTGAGATTTCTCTAAACTTCAGTGATTTTTACCTTGGTTTAAATATGGCAATATATAAACACAGCACTGAACTTTATCCTTGGGGACCCAGCAGTGTGGTACATGGAAGTGAAATAAAGCACATTTTGTCTTTGGTCACAGGGGTGGGGTTCAGGTGTTGCACTCCCCCATGATCCCAAATCCCAGTCAGGCATCAGTCTTGCCACCCCATGGCACTGGGGGCAGGGCTTTGGTGCTTGTAGGGAATTTCTCCTGGCTCTCTCTGTCCCTGATGAGGCCTTAAGGTCATTTATATCAGATGAATGTTTCAATTAAGTGTCCATATGAACACTGCTATTGACTCCAGCTCCATAGAATTAGAATGAGATCATTAAAATACAAATATCAAAATACTTTGTCTTCTTTCCAGTGCATGGCAGCATTTTTCTGCTTTGTCCATTTACGTGTTCCATTCTGTGTAATCCAACATTGCTTTTTGTCCCTGCAATATATCATCATAACACTCCTTCCTGTGCAGCAGCATCAGGAACCATATCAGGCTAATTCTTTTCCATCACATCGTATTTTCTTGTGTCCTAATGCTATTATTTCGTGCTCACTTCTTTCCTCGTGGTATTTTTGCTGCATCATCTTTCATCTTTATCATATTGTTTTACTTCCTTTCATCTTGTACTTTTTCTGTCAAATGATTGTGTCACCTCAACAATCAGATACTGGCCTGGCACAGTTGCTTCACCGCATGTTTCCACCTAAAAAACCCCAGGATAATGAAATCTTCACACTGACTTATGATAAAATAATATGATTTCTTCTTGTGATGAAGTGCTAATTTTCTGTTTTAACATAAAATAATGATCCCAAGAGCTGTGTAATCAGGAGAAACATAAGGATTTCTCTTTCTTTCACAATTTCTAGTTTACAGACTTCACTAGAGATTGGCTACTCTTAAAAAAACCTTTCTGTAACTGAGGAGAAAAATTTCCAGAATTCTCCAGAAGTGGGTGAGTTATACAAAGCTGAACCCAACAAAGAACTGTGGCTCCTACAGTTGGGCCTCCCAGGGCATATGGAGGAGATCTAATTCTGGATCATGACTGTGCTTAAATGTAGCTTTGAACAGGCCAACCCTGTCAAAGCCAGGACTGTTGTCACTAAACGAGGTTACTGGGGATTTTTATGTAAGGTACCACAGAAGCTGGCAAATAAACCAGCAAATATTGTGTTGGCAGATTAAAAGGTTACTGCCCTTGGCTGCCTTTCCCACCCTCCTGCAGCAGTATTTTCCCTGCAGTAGAGGAGAGTTGTACCCACGTGTCAGCATGTCATGGTCTTCAGTGAGGGGTCTTACGAGCTGCAGATTCAAGTCAGGCTCATTAGGGAGGCTCCTGACTGCTCCTGTCCTTGATTTTCCTCTGGAAGTATCAGCCCTAAGACAGAGGTGATTGAATTCCCTTAAACGTGCTCCATACCAACCACTGGATTAATTTGCACTAGATATGGATGTCTGTGAACTGCAGCAGCTGAGAAATTAGGCACATTACCTGTTGTGTTGTCTACAAGGTCGGTATTCCCTTGAAGACAGAAGTTGTGAATAATAATTTCCTAAATTCAGCCAATGAATGGTAAGTCAGAGCCTTGTCTGGTTGTGAGGATGTGAGAAGCTGAGTGGACATTGCATGGTCTCCCAGTGTTGTACTGGGGGCATAAACCTTTATTCAGAGGAGCAAAAGGAGCTTAAAGCACCTTTGGAAAGTTTCATCAAGGGTTGCTTGGTACCTACACCCCCTCTGCCCTACTGGGGAGGTACAGGTGCCTCAGAAAGCAGGAGCTGCCCAGCCCTGAGCTCCATGGTACCGCTCCAAACAGATGACAGCAGCAGAAAATTGGGTTCCACATTTACAAACTCAGTACACTAACTTAAATCAAAGTCAGCCTTGTTCTGCAGACAGGTTTTCCCATGTTCTCACACCTCTACTTTTAATTAAAATGCTGACAATCAGGGATAAGGGGAACAAAATACAAAGGTAATCATGTACAGAAAAACATATTTCACCAGAGCATAAGCTATTAGCACTTCCTCGGCTATCTGATCATCTGACAGGCTTAAGGGTAACAGTGATGTGAATTTCAAATCTCCAGCTGCTCCCCGAGGAGCTTCTGTCTCATACAGTTTGTAGTGAAGTGAGACAGTGGAATGCAAAAATGAAGGAAAGGAAAAGACATAATGCAGCAGGATGTATAAAAGTAGGAACAGGGCCAAATGCAGCCCTCTTTTAGTGCTGCTGACTTTGATGCATGCGGTGGCTTATGAACATCTGTCTCAAAATAGCATAATCCCCCACCTGAATCAGGATTTGTCACTTCTGTATGTTTAGCTCTGTAGGACTCAATCCGTTCAGGAAATTAAGCAGATGTCTAATGCTGAACAGATGAGCATTTTCACTCAAGTCAAAACAATTACAATTAGATGTTCACCAGAATCCCTTGCTCAGTTGGGGCTGAGTGGGATAGCTTGTTTCAGGTTATCAAAGGCCTGACTGCATTGCGGGCTGTTCTTTTTCAACAAGACACTCTGAGCTGGCCATGGGCTTCTCTCAGGTCACGTTTTTTCATCCCTCACCTGTGTATGACTGATTTCACCTCAGTCAGTCAAGTTCTCTGTGGCTGATCTGACCAGTCCAGTCACCACATATGGGCAGCACTTAAGAGCTCACGTGCCCAGTTGCTTTCCATCACCTCTCTTGTTCTCTCACAAGAGTAAAAAAGATGATTTTATGCCTAGGAAAGTTGCAGCCTAAAAATGACACGAGAGCTAACAGAAGGGTTCTGATTGTTGGAAGAAAACAGTATTGGAAATGATACTTCCCAGCATGGCAGGCAGCTGGCTCAGTGCTCTGCAGCCTGCCTCCAGTCAGCTTTACAGAGGCTTTGGGAAAGGGAAGGTCCTAAAGAGGAAGGATGATACAATTTCCTATGGTGTATTTACAGCAAGCTACCTACCCAGTGTGAGGGCAGCAAGAATTCCTTCAGTAACAGGATTCAGCACAATTTTTGGGTTTTATTTCACTGGAAGGTTCTCACATCCAGCCCAAGGACGTGGTGCTTGCATCACCCAGAGAGTACGACAGACTAGAACGAGCACAGGTCAAACATAATTGCAGTTCTCATGTTTGCTCTCTGCCCTCATGTCAGCAGTTAACTAGGATTTTCTCCATGTGGAAACAATCTCCATATCTTTACTCCTGAAAAAATTGAAACAATATATGAATCCCATCTTTTTTCCTTTTTTTTTTTTCTTGGAGTATCTGCAAGTTATTTGCCTTTATTACAATTGTAGAGGTAACCTGATCACTGCAAACAGACACGTTCAGGATATTATAACTGGCTTTGCTCTGTTCCTGGTTAATGTGCAAATTTGAGCATACTTCTGACTCTTGACCTGAATGTTTGCCACTGAATTTGTTGCATATGGTTAGATATATGTTCTGCTGTATATGTCTTTTGCTCACCAAATATGAGAAGTAAACTTCTTGCAACATTCTGTACTTCTTTCCTTGCCTGACTCCCATCCCAAGCTTTTTTCTTGCATACAAAGACCCACTGACTCTTGTAAATTGTGCTTTGAGCTCTGCTAGGTTCCAGTGGCACCTGCCACTCTGTGTTCCCTCTTTGCACATCTCTATCACATCTTGATTTGCAAAGAATACATATGGTTGAAATAAAGGCAAAAGGTGTTTTTCTTACGCTTGTCCTTTCGTGATGCCACTTGTCCAGTGCCAAATGGGAAAGCACAAGAGGTTGTTAGGTTGGCTCTAAAGCTCTTTTTTTATATGCATCATTTTTCATGCTCTGAGGTTTAGGACCTGTCTTTAGAAGGAGGGTGGATGGGATGAACTCTTTAAAAAGGCTGGTATATCAAATGATATTTATCATAAAATATCTCAGGTTTATGTCATTTATAGCTGTAATTTAATTATACCTAATATGTTTCCCTAATTGTGTGATATTGACTATTTTATAGGAATCAGAATGAGCCTTTTGATCATTTGTGGGTACAGCTTCACTAATAGGCATAAATCAAAATGTCTTAGATCAACTTTGTACCCCTAAGGCATAATGTAAATGATGAAGGGATGGGACTTCATTTTGTCATGTTCTCTTCAAATATCAAGTTATATTAAAGAAAACACTTTTCTCAATCACAGGTGCACATACGAAGAGTGAGTGACAACTTGATGTCATCTCTTTGATAAGTCGACTCCCTTGGCATTTTTAGATGTACTTTCATAAATGAGCTTCAATTTGTCTTGCAAGGTGCAGAGCTGTATCTCTCTGGCTGCAAAGCTGTATTTAAAAACGTGCTTACTACTCCATAATTCACAAAGGATGGGGAAGGTAAAGGAAAAACAAATATTCTTCATGTATTTTGCTAGAGACCAATAAGGAAATGTGCATATTTGTTCCTAAAAGCCAAAGCACTACAGGGAGGGAGGCAAATGTGAAGTCTGTGCTGTTCCACCACCAATCTGGCAATTTGTTATATGATGTTTTTACATGAGGGGATGATTCTCCAATACCAAAATCTCTCTGCCTGCCAAAAGAAAGGCAAGTAGAGAACATTTATAAGCTCAAGCAAGTCTTTTGTACAGCAGGGACATGCTTGGACAAGCACAGACACGTGCATAGTTTGAGACAAATATAGAACCTGCATTTTATTTGCACACCAAATATGTCAAAATCTTATCCCTTTGTTAAAAAAAATGTGAGGTTTTTTGATAGTGTAAGGATAGGACCATCTTTTAACACTAAGGGAAGGTCATATAAGTAATGCAACATATTAGATATGTTTGCATATGTATGTTATATATTGCATATATAATATATGGTCTAGTGGAAGGTGTCCCTGCCCATGGCAGGGGGTGGAACAAAATGAGCTTTAAGGTCCCTTCCAACCCAAACCATTCAGTGATTCTGTGATTCTGACATGAGTAATGCAACAAGTCAGATCTCCATCCGATATAAATTGTCATCTTCTTCCATTTGACATATTTTAAGACTTTTACAGTTTTACATCCACTGAGAATCTGCCCCATTCAGCTTTTGAAATGACCAAATACAGCAGCTTCTCTGGCATCCATGGAGTCAGACCCATCATTTCTCAGTCACTCCAATCTGACAGCAGTTATTGCTTCCTTGAATTTTAATCTGACATTTAACCTACCTGGAAATGCATTGCCTCATTTACTTTTCGTGCTCTCCCCCCCCTCCATTTACTTCTAAATAACCTTTTTCTTTAGATGATTTTCATGAAATTGCCACTAAAAAGAGCCCCGTTTGAGCTGCCTCATTTGAAAACTGTGAGATAGTGCAAGACATCTGAAGATGTCATTGTAACACATGAAAAGCACTTCAGCTCGCACATAAACACTATCAAATAGAATTTGAACTGAAGTTATAAGCTAGGCTGAAATGATATTTTGTTAATAATTGTCAAATATTCCACAAATAGCACAATCCTAAATAGCACTATTCTGAGCAATGAGAGCACCACGTAACATGCTGAATTTTTAAACAGAGCTGAACAGAATATAGAATTTCTATTTGGGAAGTGTGGACATCTTGAAGTTCAATTTTGTTCAGAAATGGAACAAATATCTTTCCGACAAAAGGAAAATTCTAAATAGCTGCTTCAAAAAAGCAATGTGCAATTCAAACTCAAAGTTTAGGTTTAAAATTGTCTTTATTTTTTATTATTTCGATGTCAGAGTCTGGTTAAAGAAATGACAGTGAATGGGAGAATTTGCTAAGAACAAAAGCATCATCAGAGACTTTGCTGATTTCTTTATCAGTACAATAGAGAAGGAGCTGTTTTCTATATTCTTATGTAAAATACAGCATCACATTTTTTACTACTGACAGATCATGAAATTATGTGAATAAAAATGCAGAATATTTTAAATTAAATTTTAATGTTGAAATAAATACACAATTTTGATAAAACCAGTTGAAGTTTTCATAAGAAGTTTTAATGAGAAATTCTTAATAAGACGTAAAAATAAGCAAAGCTCTATTTCACTGATATTGTCATAAAAGTTTATTTTGTTGGAAATAAATTAAACCAGCTCTTTTGCTTATAATCTAAGGATACATTTATATTCAATCTCTGTCAAGCAGGCAGTGCATTGCTCTTACAATATCCACTGTCTTCTTTGGTAAGTGTTTCACTCAGTAATCCGGCTTCTAAAATTATGATTTGTGCTCTGATGTTAACCATGGATACAACCATGGTCAAACCTCCTCCTCCCAGAGCCCTGCTGAGTTATGGGGAGACAGTTCCACCTCCAAAGACCTTGAAGCCCCAGAGGGAAATACATAAAATACAGAAAGTATGGAAAGAGAGGGAGGGAAATAAGGACCGTAAGGGTAAAACAAACCAGATGACCCCACTCCTTGCCCTGTACCATTTCTAGACACCCATGTTAACTCTTAATCCCTTTTTGCAAATTACTTGGTTTTTAAAAAGTCACTTGATTCCCTGCACAGGCAAGAAAATTGTCTCTTCTGTGGGTTAACAAGACCTACAGTGCACCCTTATGGAAGAAAACATGCCACCAGGTGAAGGTTGGTCCTGTACACGTGACGTGTCTCTGGTCTAACAGTGAAAGGCAGTAACAAGAAGGATGCAGTTCCTTTTTGGTCCACCTAAAAATAAAAGACAGATGCCTTAAGAGTTATTCATCAAGAATAAGGAGGAGAGAAAGTAAAGACCTGACAAAAATCTTGGGAAGGTCTCTGTTTCCCCAGCCTGCTCCTGATAAGGACTGTGTCCCGTCCCTGCACACTGGCACAGAGCACTGGCACTCTCCTGGCTCAGGGCTAAGCTCCCAGACACAGCAGAGCCATTTCCTCAGTGAACTGTCACTAAAGATTCTTTTCTTGGCTTTCTTTCTTTTCATGATAGCCCAAATTGAATGCTTGCCTTGCCTTGTATCTGTCATGTTAGCTTTTTAGATAGTACATGCTATACTCAATACTCCAGTGGGCTGCTGTCCTTCTGTAGGAGCTTGCCAGGCTTATCAAGTGCCTCTAATGGTGGTGGCCTGAGGGAAAACAGTACACAGTTTGCTTTTACATTTCTTCTCCACTTAAAAATATGGGAGATATTAATAGTACAAAGAACTGTTCCCCACTGCTTTGATCTCTACAGCACTGCTGCTCTTTCAGCCTCCATGTCACTACTGATGCCATGTTATATTACTATTTTCATTATTCCAGCCCACAGTCCATATTCTTTTCCCATCTTGCTGTCTGCTTTAACCCCAGCTGTAACCGGCCTTCCCCAGAGGAGAAAGGGGAGTGAGAGGATTGGATGTTCTGCAGCAGCATCCCCTGAGAGTTGTTAGTGATTGAGGGGCTGTATCAAATCTCCTGGGACTCTTGAGAAGATTTATTTTCAAAGATAGTTGTTGATCAAAAAAAAAAAAAAAGGCATGAACTACTGCTGTCCCCCCTGGAATAACCTCAAAGGAGATGTGCCTCAGGGACATGTACTCCCTCTGTGCTCCTCCTTTGCTTCAGGGCAGCAGTAATTTGCTGTAAACCAAAGGCAGCAACAAATTCCACCACCCTGATGGCAGGTCAGTTTGCTGCCCATCATGTGAGACGGAAGGGAAAGCACAGCAATAACTCCTGTGGCTTCTCAGGGAACGCAGGAGGAGCAGCACACCATAAAACCCATCTCATATTCCTGTGTTCCACACGGCTGACATTTGAGGTGAAGGGGGAGAAATCTTAATTTCATTTGTCCCTGACTCAGCATGGAGTGAAAGTCATTACTGAGTTTGAAACTTCCCATTTTGGTGACAGGTTACTAGAAGATCTGGGAATGGTTTTCTGTTTTCTTATATAAAGACACATCCAGGAAGAGGACATAGACCTGATTTGAATTTATTCTGTTACTATATGATTAGCACTAATTCAAATACTGTAAAAAGCATTATAAGAGAGTGTTTTGATTTAGAAGTGCTTAACAATTTACAGTAAATCACAAACTAAGCCATGAAGCTGCAATTCTTTGTAGGTGTGTGTGCCCATGCACACAGACTCACACCATTTGCAAACTATGAGATACTGGCATTAGACACACCATGCAAAGTCAGTTATAAAGAAAAGTAGGTTCCTCTTCTTAATTAAATAAACCCATAAATAAATAGAAGACAGCAGCACTACAACAGGCAAACTGTTCTTCAGCTCCTGAATAAGACATTCAGTGGGAAAGAACTGACAAATACAGCACAATATTTCTTCTCATTAAAAAATGCATTTTATATACAATTGATAAGGAAAATTAACTTAAAATTTTTATCTCATACTCTATGGAAAGCTGTGCTTGCTTTCTGAGCAAACCAGCAATAGTGCCTAGAGAACAGAGCACTCAGTTGGGTGCAGCAGCCTGGTTTTGCCCTGGGTTTTGTTTCTGTCCTGGGTTTTGGATATGATCAGGTTATCAGCTGGTGATTGTATCTCCACCACAAAGCCTTCAAAGGTCCATCTTTAAATCGCATTACAGCTAGATGAAATCATGATTATTATGCAAGGAAATACATTTTTCATTGTCTGTTGTGCATGTTTTCACACGTACATTAAAGAGGGAAAACCAAGTTGTTTGCCAATGTCTGACTCTGCTGAGAAACCTTATCTAGGGAAAATGAAGCTGTGTCAGACAGGTGAAGGACTCTCCCAAGCTATTAATTCACTTTGAATAATTCATTAGCTAACACTCTTAAACTCTGATAGTTCCAGGTAAATCCCAGAGAGGGGTTTTGTGGTCCCTCAGCCTTGCTCCTCATCAAATGCATTAAGTTTTACATAATAAGAGGATGCGTGAATGTTTTTAAAGAGATATTTATTCTGGAACCTGTAATTAGTGCACAGTGTCTAATTGTGTGATAGAAGTGACTGTGTATGGTAATAGAGGGCACTCTGCATGGACTGACAGCACAAACCCAGGCGTGGTTTCTCTTGATAAGTGACTTACTGTGTCTTCTTCCATCTGAAAGTGTCCTGTAGGTTTTACTCAGCACTCAGACCCCTGAAGTTTAATGCAGTATAAAGGAAAAGTCTTTTCTCAGCCGTGTGCTCCAGTACATCAGTGGACAGTGAAGAGTCAGGGCCTTACCTGATGTAAACTGGTGTGTATTCACTGAAATCAATTAATTCACAGCCACTGTGAGCCAGGTGTTAGCAAAAGTCTCACTGAGTTACAATGAAGGAGGATCAGTCTTTCAAAACGCAAAAGAGATGTGAATACAAAATTTACCTTTGAAATTCTCAGAATGTGCTGCAAACAGGTTGCCCAAAAGCGCCCTCTCCCTCTAACATTATTTCAGGAAAAGTGAATAGGCTGCAGTCACTATTTTTCCCATCTTCTTATTGAACCTAAAATGGTCACTGAATTAAACTTTAACAAATAGATCTTTTTAAAACTAAATTAATAAACTTCCTTATTTCTCCACTATCTAAGTTCATAGCCTTTACTTAATGATGATGCACTTGATTAAATAAAATGAAAGAAAAATGGAAGTTCTTTCAGACATTAAAATTAATAATGAGTTTAGACTTAATCCAAAAGCAATTTAACTTTAAACATTCATATGAAATTAAATGAGCCATTGAATTTGCTATATAAGCAAGCATTAATCTTATCAATCTATGAAGACTGGAATGTTATACAGTGACCCATTAATTTCAAAGTCTAATACAAGGTCTGTTTAATGCCTTTAGTCTATTAAAAAGTGTGATCCTACAATATAACTGCTTTTCCATAAACGTTTAAACCCCAATTCATCCTGCTGCTGCTTTGATCATTTGATAATCTGTTCTGACAAGATTATAGTTCCAAAAAAATCCCCAAATACATAATTTCTTTGCATCTGCATTTGCTCCAAGTTTGAACTTCAACACCAACAAAGGATTTATTAGAAAATATAGGGATTTGAACAGTTGGTGTTTGTTGTAATAAATGTTCAACAAAAAAATAGATTTTCCTTTATCAGGTGCTATTTAGACTAACAACCTTACCTGTATTCTGAACTCTATCTTTTCCAATGCAGTAGAGAGCTGTGACAAAAAAAAATAAAAAACACCACTGCTCATTCAAAACATCTCTACAAGAAAAAGGAAGATTTTTGTTATGACTGCTGCCTTTGGTGTGTTTTGTTTCTGTTCATAGTAGACATGTTGACTATAGTGCCTTATGCAAGCAGGGAGAAAGACCAGAAAGTTTGCTTTCAAGGTTTCTTTACCAACAGTGCAAGTCATGGTGATTTGCAAAATTAAAATTAAAAAAAAAAAAACCCAACAACAAATCTTTTTTGAAAACTGCCCTTTTTAGTTAATGAGATGATTCAATATCAGAATTTAATGGCATGACATCTTAGCTCCTGCCATGGAAGGTCATGGTTTGAAATTTCTGTTTCTAATCAGTAGTTGCTCCCACAAAAACCAATCAAAGGGAAAGGTTGATATTTAAATATGTTTATGTTACTAAACAGGTGTTCCAGTTTGACATACTATACCTAATTCTACCTCATTTTCACAAATCTAAGGTCAATGAGAAATTATGCTTCTTAAAATAAGACAGAAACAGTTCCAGTGTGATTGTTAAATGTAAAGAATAATAAGTAGTTTGATGAATGCTCTGTTCCTGGAGCATGCACTCTAGAAATGCCTGCAAAATGCAACCAGCTTTTTCTGTGTAGGAGTATATTTTCTTTGTCTGTAACACCTTCCTTGACTTACATCTGCTTGCAGAAGCCTGAAATATGGATATAGTAGTACTGTATCCTTGTATAAATAAATGACTGCTATTAACTTTTAAGAGTCTCCACATTTTGGCCCTGTGCACTAATTAGGAATGCAAGGCTATCGATGGGGAGGCATGAACATAATGCTCACAGGCCATTATGGTCGGCAATATGTCAATTTATTATTTAAATCAGTTAACTTTTATACAGTTTAGTTTGTTTAGGGCACATGCTTATAATAAGATGATTGGATAGCTCAGTCTGTGCACGCGTCTCATGTTCCCAGTTCATTGGACCTGATGTTCTGTCCACGCGATCTGAAATCATCCTTGGCATAGAAACCTCTTTCTAATTAATCTGCTTTTAGAGTTTTACTAAATTTGCAGGTGTTTCATTATCTTCAGTTTCTCAAGGTTTTCTTTCTATAAACATATTATGTTCTCAAACCTTATAATTAGACACACAGCTAACAAGTATAAGCATCACATATTTTCACACAGTCTATAAATATAAACAATACACACTTGCCACTTCCATGGCAAGCAAGGCCTACAGAGTGCAGGAAAAAATGTTCACAGAAATCTCTGTGTCCGGCAACAATTCCCCAGTTCTGCTTTGAACAGTTTTTTACTGCATTCCTGCAACATTCTTCATCATACCTATAACATATTACCAAACACAATTACATATAATAATACCACTACCATTAACAAACTTAACAACCTGTTGATCTCAATGTTTGTGCTCTTAACTCTGTGCTTAAAGATGTTTCTAAATATAGGACTTATTCTTGAAAGCTTTTATTCAATCTAAAAACACTTCTGCAAATGGAACTCCACTCAACTTAGGGTTATGTGTCTTCTGTTTTTATTTAAGGTGTTTGTGTCAAAGCTGTTTGTGTCTTTGTTCATATATTCACACACATACTTGCATACGCTTTCATTCATTCACTTTCACACGGTGGCCACCATCATCCAAACATATTTCACACAAACATACTTTTGAATTTCATGTCACTGTGTTTTATGAACTAAAAAACCATAATTATTCTCTAGTACCTTATAATGTCAAAGTTTCTCAACCAAACAGATAAAATTAACCAGATAGATAAACTTTCTTTTACCAATACCTAGTGAGTAATCCAAAGGTCATACAATACATTATACTTAAATTCTTACTCTCTATAATTTATATACCTCTTAACTTCTTATATACCTCTTAACTTCTAAAATTATATGCCTTAAAAGTATTGAAAAATTGTACTTCAATAATATTGAAGAGACTGTTAGCTACAACAACTTCTGGTGTCACAGTCACCTGCAGAAGCAACATCAACCTTGTTCTAAAGAACCAGCTTCTTACCAAGGCTTCATCCATCATGCAGATAACACCTGTGTGCAAAAACTTCAACACATAAAACACTTTTGCAGGTCAGTAGAGGAGAACTGATATCCTTCTTTCCCCCTTTTCGCTTTGCAAAAGTGTGTTAAGAATTACTTAATACCTTTGTGCTAATAACAAAAATCTATAACAGTTCTATTTCATAACAGAGTATGCTAATACTATCTATATCTTCTAAAAATTCTGATAAAATTATAGGTTAACATGTTCAAAAATTCTACTTTCATATTCTCATCTGGGTCAGGATGGGTATTAATTACATGATGCAACCGATAAATTTCCCAAATGGTTTTGTTAGCTCCTGTCGTACTGTAGTAAAAGATGGAAACTAGCCAATTGACAAGGAGCATAAAAACTAAGCTCTAATATTTCTTCTAAGGGTCTAAGAACTTCAAAGTTTTCTCAAATAGTTAAAGATCATTACAAACTAAAAAAATCTAAAATACTGCAGTGCAAGGAAGAGTACAGACTCTTACAGACTTCAGTGTTTCTAGTTTATATAAGCATTCTTGCTACTAGAATCTCAGATAAAGTTTGAAGAGTTAAGAGAAAAAAAAGAAAGGTCATTATTATTGAAGATAATACTTATTCTTAAAATGCTGTAACACAATTGTAGTATAACCTGATCTCAACCCATACTGAATAATTATAGATTTAGCTTCTTTTAGCATCTTCTAATTTAATGCTTAATAACTTCTATTGTCTCCTGCATCTGTTATAACTGGGAATGTGTTAGGAAGTAACAACTAAACTTTTTATTATAGCATTTCACAGAATCTCTTTTCATCTCTACTCCAGACTTTTCACTTTCACCAGCCCCTGATCTTTCAAACAGCAGACTTACAGATCTTACTAACACGGTCCCACCCTCCTCCCCCCTCCCTAAAATAGAGCTTGAGGAGGTGGTGGAAGCGACAGAAAAGGGCTTGGGGGAACCTGCCTGCATGGGGGTACAGGGAGCTGACAAGAGGGCTTTTCTCGCTTTAACTTCTGTTCTGCCACAGATGTCTGCAAAACTTTTCTTGCAGCTGCACTCTGGTCTTTGAGTCTCTCTGTCTGTTCTCGTAGTTCGATGTCGAATCGGGAACGGAGGGGGGGGCTGACGGCAGCAGCGACAGACAGGGCTGCACGGGAGCGGGCTGGTTCGTGGTTCCTTCCCCCCTCCCCGTTCCTTCTCACCGAGACTGTCTCTTGCCGGGTCGGCGGGGGGGGGGGGGCGATGGTTGTTCTCGGCGGCTCGGGGTCGGCGTCACGCGGTGATGATGTCGTCAGGCTGCAACGGTGGTCGCGGCGGCGGCGGCGGCGGCGAGCGTGTTCGTAGACGGGCGAGCGGCGTCGGGCGCGGCTTTAGGCGGCGGAGCGGCAGCAACTTTAGCAGCAGCGGCGGGAAAAGGGGCGGCGGGCGGGGTGGTGGAGAGCTCGCCGTGAGGGAAGGCGCAGCTGGCAGTAGCCTCCCGAATGCCCTGCACTTTGGAATTCTCCGGGGCTAAGGATGAACTGCTGTTGGGGCCGCTGGCTGACGGTCGGGCAGAAGCCTGCACTTTGAAACTCGCCGGCAGCACGGTCGTTAACATAATGAATAAAAGTTGATAAAATGACTCGCTTTCTTTGCTTTCAGTTTCGCTGCTTGCTAACGCAGCATAGGCTAAAGCTGTATCTTGCCTCTCAGTCCTTAAAATTGCTCTGTTTCAGTCAGCAGCTGCCACAATGTAAAATAACGAGCTGCTTCGTCAAGTCTTTTTGTGATTTTTTCCCCTAACAGTTCCTTAATAGCATCCCAAATGGATACCTCAAAGGCAGCTTTAACTCTGGGGATTAGTAACTCCTTAAGAGCTTTTTCATCATAATTAGAATCTCTCTCAGAGAGAATAAAATAAAGGAGCGTTTACACTGCCTCTTTCTGCAGACCCCGATTCTCCTTTCTTCAGCCGACTCACCTGATCAGGGCAAGATTTCTTTTTCACCATGCGCATGGCTTTGTTCGTAGCGCCGGGGGTCACGCCACCTGTAAACGGCTGCTTCTCCCACGTCCTTCTATTCGCCTTACGTCCCTCAGAACTCGACGAAGAGGAAGTCCCTGTATTACGGGCACCATTTATCGATGGGGAGGCATGAACATAATGCTCACAGGCCATTATGGTCGGCAATATGTCAATTTATTATTTAAATCAGTTAACTTTTATACAGTTTAGTTTGTTTAGGGCACATGCTTATAATAAGATGATTGGATAGCTCAGTCTGTGCACGCGTCTCATGTTCCCAGTTCATTGGACCTGATGTTCTGTCCACGCGATCTGAAATCATCCTTGGCATAGAAACCTCTTTCTAATTAATCTGCTTTTAGAGTTTTACTAAATTTGCAGGTGTTTCATTATCTTCAGTTTCTCAAGGTTTTCTTTCTATAAACATATTATGTTCTCAAACCTTATAATTAGACACACAGCTAACAAGTATAAGCATCACATATTTTCACACAGTCTATAAGTATAAACAATACACGCTTGCCACTTCCATGGCAAGCAAGGCCTACAGAGTGCAGGAAAAAATGTTCACAGAAATCTCTGTGTCCGGCAACACAAGGCTATGAGCAGATTACTTGTGTAAACTCATGGAGCTCATTGGAGCATTTCCCAATTTACACTGGAGACTGCATTAAAATCTGACCTGCTAAATGGTAATATATTCCTTCTCAAATACATTGCCGTGCATTAAGAACAGAGGGATCCTATTCCAAGGGCCAGAAGGACAAAATAAAAGGCTGGTACAGTATTTTTTGTTACAGGACAACGGTTTGAGTAAGAGGAAATACTGAACTCAAGAGATTACTCAAGCAGAAGCTGAATCCAGGTAATTACACATTTAATACAAAATCACTGATTTTCCTAAGGGTGTTGGTGTCAGGATGTTACCAGAAAGTGGCAAGAGGTTGGGAAACTTCTGAGTCTCTTGGCTATTGCCCATTTGCTCTCATCCTCTGTCTTTCCTCTTGGAATCTTATCCTCAGTTATGCTGGAAGGTATTTGGAGTGCAACCAGCTGAGGCAGTACAGCACACAGAGCTGCAGCTGTGTCCAAGAGGGTCTGTTGGCTCTGGTATCTAAAAGGTGCAATATCAAGAACTGATTGCTCAGAAAATACCTAAGGTATTTTTTAAGTGTTTATTGAAAGTATTTTTTTTTTTAAATTTTATTGGGAAGTGCATTTTTCTCATACCTAAAGGCTGTGAAAGATCGTTAATTTTGTTGAATTTTAATTTTGGGAACAACAGGGGCATGGGCTGATGAAGCACTTTTTGATTAGCCCAGCTTTTATATTTTCTAACAATATTATTATTTTTTCCTTTCAAATGAGGTCTTCATTTCTATTTTGTATTCTGCACTAAAGTGCAGTTGCAACCAAATGAAGCATTTTGATTTTTGTCAAAATAAAATCTGTCAGTAGCTGGCCCAAGACAGTATTTTGGTTTGTTACGGTTGGAATCTTCTTTCATGGAGATTTTTGAAGTGATAGGATTTGCTTCCTGATGGGCATGAAAACAGTTTTGAAATTACAAATTCTTTAGAAAAATGAAAATGCCATTCTTGTCACAGATCTGGTGCCTTTTAAATTGTTCCCTGTTCACTTGCCACATGATAAAAATAGGATGTTGAGAACATTTGCCACAAGTCAGTGCTAAACGTTGAGCAGATTTCCTTCATGCAGTTCTGCTTCAATTAATACTGTACCCTGATATGGACTGGCTGAATTAATCTTCAGCATGTAAATCTAGGCATGAGCATCACCATCAGCAGTCAGAACTGTCATCACTGGTTTAGAGTAATTAAAAGCCTGACAAAGAATCAAATTTCAAAAAAACCCCACAACATACTCCACCTTGGTTATGTTTGTCTTCTTAACAACTCTAATCTAAAAGGCCATATCTCAGTTCTGGGTTTGTTTCAGGCATTTGGATAGAAGTTCTTGCCTCAGCCCCTCAGCAAAATACAGGTCACCAGATAAAGGTCTTATTCTCCATTTCATTTTGACTGCTGTATGCAAAAAGTATTAACAGGTTGTGTAAGCAACAGGTGATCTGCTGCAACCAGGTGAAAAGGGAAAAAGAAATCTTACCTTTGGATTCAGCCTGCAAAATGCTCTTGGTCTAGAGCTTCTGCCTCACACAGCAAGTTTCCAAAAGAAGTTCCAGACCTGTGTGTTCAGTCCCATCTGTCTAATAAAGGCTGGTATTCCTGCAGCTGGAATACAATACTTGTTCTGCAGTGTTCACTCACGTGCCTTAAAAATGACTCTTTGGCAGGAACAGATTGAACCAGCAAGCCTATGAAATGAAACCTGTTTTCTGGAGGGATTGTGCAAAATACCAGTTGGAATTTGCCTGAGGCATTGAACTGGTTCTTTTACATATGAAAGAACTATAAACATACTAAAACCCCACTGCTTTGTCATGTTCCCTTACTCTTTCAGCTCCCAGATAACTGAATGTAGTTCAAACAGTACATCTCTCAGGATTGTAACCCTGCAGCTTTTACTATTCATTTATTTATTATTTGTCAGCTTCTTCTGCTTTAGGGGTGGATAAGTTTTCACTTATTTTTTTGTATCCTTTCTTTCTGAGAAATGCTGATGGCAGAGTCAGCAGCCAAAGTCCCACAGTCCACAGAGCTGGGAGTTCTTTTCTAGAGTGACTCTTTGTGGTGCCTCATCAAACTTTCACAGGATCACAGGAAGAGTCTGGTTGGGAGGGATCACAAGAGGAGTCCTGCTCCAACCTCCAAATTCAAACCAGGGCAGACTTGAGAACTTCCACGTTTGGAGACTCCCCTGTTTGACTCCCGTTGCAGTGATAATTATCCTTCCTATGATTTTTTTTCTCTCTTATATCAGGTCGGAATTATTTGTGGATATGTCAGCTATGTCATGTTCAGGAACAATATTTCCAGACCAGTGTTAATAAGCAAGGAGTGGCCTAAAGAAGAAAAGAACAACAAAGGAGAAAACAATCCTCACCTCTACCACCTGTAGGATCCTGAATTGTAAGACCACTTGCCTGGAAAACAGCACAATTCATCACACAATCAAAGCCAGGTTTGGGGCCCAGCCCTTCATCAGACCCCAGGTTGTCCCAGCCACAGCCCATCTGCGTTTCTGCAGTGTGAATGACCTCAAAAGTTGGGATCCTTTTCCCTCATGGCCAAAGTCCCTCATTCCCCCATGACAACGTAAATTGGTGAACTGGGACAAGTAGCTAACAAAGGTTGTTCCCCAACACATGCCACAGCAAGAAAACATTTTTAAAAGTGTTTGTATCGTTTTGACTACTAGGGTTTGGATATAATAATCACTTTCAGACACATTCCTGTTTACTTCCATAAATGTATTTGCATAGCACACAAATTTGACAGATGGATTTGGGGAGTTCACTTTGCTCTGCAAGCAAAATGCATGCACATCATAAAAACCACTCCTTTTAGAGAAGCACTAAAATGAGAGAATTTTCTAAATAATTGATTTCTAAACCAACAATTGAACTCTCATAATAATTATTTTGAAGACAAGAGATAAGGTTCAGTTACTGTCTATGCTGGTTGATAATATAAAAAACTTAATGGAAGACAGTCTTTTTAATAAGAAAGTGAGAATTATAAGCAATAAAACCCAGCATGGGATGTGATTATCATGAGGCAATAATATCCTTGGGCATTTTGCTATATAAAAGCTGAGTGCTCCCCATAAATATGTGTACTTCTTATTAACCACACCCCTACAAGTTGTCTGATTGATACAGAGTTTGGGGTTTTTTTTTAGATTTAAATAGAGATACATCATTTTAGGAAATAGCTTTGGGCTTGAATATTGTAGCCATGAGATTAATAAAGTTTTAAGTTGGAGATGTTAATTGCTTTATTTCTGATGGGTGATATTTGGACCTTCACATCTCCATTTTCAGGGGAGTAAAATGGTGGTGAGCATCACTTTGGGACAAAATTAATCAATCCCTTCTTAAGAATGAACAATCAATCAGTGTTAGAATCGTGGTAGTGCTGGTGTTGTCTCTCATTTCTTATTTCATTACTTACCTTGCCATTATGAATAACTGTCTTTGAAAGGCTGCACAGTGGCCTTTTTTTTCAAGTTAGTTCCCAAACCATTGCACAATTGGCTGATGCCAAAAGCCTGTTGAGACTTTTCAGGAGGCACAGAGCATTATGAAGTCCTTTTAAGAGGAATAGTGTCTAAATGTTATCCTAATGTACATCACCCATCATCCTTCATCTCTTTTATTCATTCCTTTTTGTCCCGCCTGACCCTGACCTGCTTTTTTCAATTGTACATCATCCCCCATTTCCACAAAACGTCTCCAGCTCCCCTTCACCTGCATTGGCCTTAGGGAGTGGCAGTGAGGAACAGATTGTACCTCTTTATCCTTTACATAGTAAGGACAAGATGGAAATGTGTGGCTTCACAGAGAGAATTTGTCCCAGAGTTTTTTTTCTAAGAAAGGTGGTTTTTTCACTCTAAGTAAGGATTATTCAGCCCTGTGACCTGGCCATCCTTTCTGCACTGAGGGAAAGAAAACTTACATTATTTTTAGCAGAAGTCTCCCGAGGCAGGAAGGAGAGTCAGTTCTCTACAGCTTGCTTTGATAGCATACAAATGGGGTGTAGCTTGTGAAGAAGCATTTCACAGCTTTTGCTTGAGGGTTTTTTATGGAGGAGGTACCGGTGAACAGCCCAGGAATTTGTCTTCTTCATCTCTCAAACCTGAGCCAGTGCTCGAGGCAGAGCCAAGCCCTGGATGAGGTCACGGGTGACAGGACAAGGCTGCAGAAGGATGTGAGCAACCACTGCCAGTGCCACAACTCTGCTTCCAGGGTGCTGCACACAGGGCTGAAATAAGCTGCTTTAAGAGTACTCCCCATATTCCTTGACTCCAATTTCTCCTCCACTGAGAATCTGACCTGCCAGATCCCAGACATCTGCAATTAGGACACAGAATTCCAACAGTATTATATCACAATGGGTGTAATTACAGCTCAGTGGAAGTGCCCGCTGTCACATTTGTTGTTTTGTGCATATTAATTGGTTAACCTACTGATGCCTGGCCAAATTCCTTCCTTGATCAAAAGGCACACTGAAACACTTAGCAGAGTATTTAAACAATGGACTTTATCAGTACAGTGTCAGCAACTCAGCCTTTCTTAGAAAAAAAATTGTATAAGGAAACACAAGGCATAAATTCTTATTGGAAATCCTTCTGGAATAACACAGTATAGTGACTTACACATCAATTATTTTTTCACAAAAGCCTTTTTCTAAAAAGAGAGAATGTTATTAAGCAAGAAGAAATATAATTTCTTTAAATGCTTTTTTTCTCTCTCAAGACCAGAATTTTGATCAATGATGAGAGATGGAAATTAGACAATTTAATATTTTTAGAATCTTCTTTACCTTTTGGTATATTTATTTTACTGTTCATTAGAAAATCCTAGACTGACTGGCATCAGCTCACATATAAATTAGCATTTCCCCCCCTAGGTATGTGCAACATTCATGGCTTTAAACAGAAAGAGAGTAGGTTTACATTAACTATTAGGAAGCAATTGTTCCCTGTGAGGGTGGGGAGGCCCTGGCACAGGTTGCCCAGAGAAGCTGTGGCTGCCCCAGCCCTGGAAGTGTCCAAGGCCACGTTGGACAGGGCTTGGAGCAACCTGGGCTAGTGGAAGGTGTCCCTGCCCATGGCAGTGGAACTGGATGGTCTTTGAGGTCCCTTCCAACCCAAACCATTCCATGATTCTGTGTGTCTATAGGTGTAAAACTTCATTAGCAGTATGTTTTTCGTGCCTGCTTAAGAAGTTCTGGAAGATTAGGTCACCAACCTAGTGGATATATACAATTATGGTATAGCAATACATAAACTTTTTAGATTGCATAATTTATTTTGTATTATACATTATCTCAGAACAAAAATGGCAAAGAACATTTTATGGATTATCAAAATGAAATACAGTGAGCAAGCTGTGTGGAAAATTATGTACAGTGGACCACCCATTCTTTCATTGTATATCCATAACATCCATAGCATTCTCTTAATAAATGTTTAATTAGAAATAGGGCCAGTGGAGTTGTTCTAGATTTAGTCACTGTAGTGGAAACACTGATGTGCACAGATGTGCAGTAGCAGCAGTGGCATCTGGCCAATAGATCACTTCAGTCACTGGCTCTCAAGTTTAATCTCTGAGGCTAATGCTTGTGATTTTACTGATATCAGCAACTGCTGTTACAGACATAAATATCACGGGGAGGGGCAACACTTTAAAATATTCTCCAGGCCTTCAATGCTCTTTCTGCTGTAGTTTCCCATCGTGCCATTTTCTAAAGTTTCCATTTCCCTGTTCCTCCCCTTGGACACTGGTTCCAATCACCATCTCACACGTCACCAGAACAAGCTGTGGAGTACTACAACAGGTCCCTAGGAATGAAGGTGTTCACCTTAAAAAGAGTTCTATTTTCTCATTTATGTGTATCTTACTAATGCTCAGGAGCTATTTGAGTCCATGGCCCATTTGTAGAACTTCTTCAGTGTAGCAGATTAATATCATTTGACTCTTAAGGCTAAACTGTAACAGAACAATATATTAAGTAAAAGTTATATTCAAAAATATCCCACTTTGCCACTTAAGGAAATGTTCAAGTTGTCAATTTTATTAATACCATTGAAGCAACTGTTTTATGGGTAGGAATGATGGACATGTGTGAAGTTATGGGGGCTCTGCTTTAGCTATGGGAAACTACATTTGCACTCTGGGGTTTCTGCACTGATGGAATATGTTCATTTTCAGCTGGAAAAAAGTTCTAAAGGGAAGCAAAAAAAAAAGGTTCAGGGTCCCATATTTGTTCTGTCTCTGTGTAGACTGTCCATCAGCTTGGAAATTACACAGGTGTGAACAAAACCAACCATTTCTCAACAGTGACATTCCCCTGCTGTCTCCCAGCAACTTCCACCAAGCACACATTTCAAAATAAAGCAAAGGCATGTTGCTCATAGAGTTTTTGTTTTCCATGACAAACTTTGTATCATGTTTAATGGCAAAATATACATGTAAACATATATAAAAGATTGTCAGTTGCTTGCTTTGTTTAAAGATCAGGTAGCTTGTACTTGTCAAGGCTTTCTGCTGTTGGCCTCGATCTTGCCCTTCCCACCTCACCAGTTTTAACTTAATGGTATGTCTGGGCTAGATAATAGGAGCCATGGGAGTAACTTTATAAAGCCAGGAAATCAAAGGCAGATGTTAAACATAAATTGTACCAATCAAACAGAGCTTACAAAAGAGTAGAATTCTCTCCTGTAATTCTATTTGAACAAACGTGTCAAATACAGGGACTGGTAGAAATACCGTCTTCATCAGGTCCCACTCTCATCAGCTGCCCGCATTTAATCCCTTCCCTGCTCATCAGTGCCATCCCTCCATTGCAAAAATCACCTGGAAAGACACAATCAAGTGTAATGATCCCTTCCAAAGGACAGCAAGCTCTGAACTGCCCACCAGCAGCTTTAGTGTGGCAATTTCCCTGATGGCACCTTCCCGACAGCTGACCTTGGGAGCACATTCTGATTTGCTTGTGTCCTCTTCCCCGTGCCAATCATCCAGTCAAAACTGCAGAATGCTCCATGCTTTGTAGATGAAAATGTTATGGAGAGTGGGCATATCCAGATGGATTCCCAAACTTTCCTGCTGAGGTGACACTGTGTTAGTCTGAGGCTGTTCAGGTGCTGTACCTTCTTGACACAAGCCCTGCACCCCACTATCCTGCAGGGTAAAATCTCCTTCAGCACCTTTCAATTCCAAACACATTTCCCATCTTCTGGAAAGATAGAAGGCTCTGCCTACTCAATGTGTAATCCAGCTTCCAGTCTGGCATTTCCTGATTTGTTAGCTTGTCTTTTTTTGTTCTGATAATGTTGAGTTTGCAGCAGGTTATTTATACCAAGAAAATTATTTCCCTAAAAAAACCTCAATAGTTTATTCCAGCAAAGGGTCCTAGCTGACCTGACTTAGGTGGCTTTTTCCACGGGGACTGTTGGTGTAGTCTTTAAAGGGCTGGTTTAAAGGCTACTGAAGTCCACGGAAAGATTGGCATTGTGTGTAAACAAAGCCAAGCAGTGAACTGTGCAAACATCTAAATATTATTAGAGCGTTCTGTGTTGGGGTGACTCTGCCTGTAATATTTACAGCAGCATTTCTGAGGGTGGTAATTGGGCCTGAGAAAGCCAAATAAAACAGACACAGCTTTTTAGCTGAAATGCATTGAAACTGGAGGGGGTTTGTGTAACCTGAAGAATTGGCCTAATCTCCTTTGTGTTTAGAAACATGAAGACAAGAGAAAGTCAAACCATGGCTGTCAGCTGCATTTACCAAGTGTAATGCCATTTGGTGCGTGGAATAGAAGAAAGACTAAGCTATTCTACATGTGTAGAGCTATAAAAATAAGATTATTGCTGTTGCATGGCCTTACATTGCATCTAAAACTTGAGTTAGTGTTCCTATAATGGTAATAAAAAGAAATTGTAAATCCAGTTGGTTTTGGTAATATGAATGATGCCTGTAAAACACTTTTGTTCTATTAAAAATATTTTCTAAAACAAACAGAAGGAAAATGCTATTCCAGAAAGGCCATAATAGGAAACTGATTTTGAACTCTCTTAAACTATCATTGCCAAAAGTGTCATTTCAGTAATCCCAGTTCTGATTCTACCTTGAATCTCTACAAGTATAACTCCATTTATTTTTGTGGAACTATCTTGTTTTGTTCTCACTATACAAATCTAAAATCTAGTGAGACAGAGAATTTTAGAGCTTTATTCAAAGCTCATTGAAGTCAATGAGACACTACCCTTTGACTAAAAGCAACCCAGATAATTTCAGAATTTGTTCTAATAGGTGATACTAGTTACACCAGTTGTATACCTGTTTAACTTCATTGATTTCAAATGCATTACTGAGTATTAGGTTAACTATTTTTAGAGTGAGGCAAAGCTTTCAAAATCACCATGGGAAGAATAAGTTCAAATGCAACAGAAAACAGTAGTTGAAGAACAGACTTCTCAATTTTCTTCAATTTAGCATCAGTCCTCATGTGACCCCCTCCTACTGCTTAATCCACTTTAAAAATCCACTCTGGTTTCCCAGTGATGAAAGCAAAATAACAGCAGAGCATAACATTGTTTTGCTTTAGATCTGGTCAAGGGAAATATGTGTTTTTAAAAACTCTAAATGTGTTGTGTTGAACTCATTGCATTTTTCTTTTTTCCTCATTTCTGTTTTCAGTCTCACTGATGCTCTCAAGCTAAACCCATGACAGCTCTCAGCCTCTCATCCTTTCAGATGTCCATAGGAAAAGCACTTCCTAGAACAAGGGTGTTTGGCTCAAGCTGTATATGAGGTAATCTGATCTTTTAGCATTTTATAGCAGTGGAAAGATGCCCCAAATATTAGACATAATTAACAACCACACCAGGACGAATTCGTGATGTGCACAGTGGCAGCCATGTAGAGCCTGATCCTGTTATTAGGCTGGAACTACATCCCACAGTCTCCTTGATCCATGTCCTGGGAGCTGTTCTTGAGGTACTGCAAAGCACTGACCAACATTTTCAAAGGGAAGGATAATATACCTGCAAGCCCAAATCTGCTCATGTACACACCTCCCATCCTCGCTTCAGACCTGTACAAAACTTGAATAGATTGATAAATCTGCACGGCTGCTTTGCCTTTATATGAAAACATGCCTGAATTTTACTGCCAGGATTGATGAAAATTTGATTGAAAAACAACATTGCAGAGAATCTCCCCCAACAGCAGGACACAATCTCCCCTCCTCAAATCCTTTCCAGCCAACCAGCCCCATCCCGTGTTCTTACCCAGATATGCCTCTTCCTAAAAGTGTGTGCTGCTGTTCTTAAAGGGAAAACTTTTACTACCAAATCTTAACTGTAGATAGTGAAAATTAATGGCTTTGACCAATCCAAAATATGTCAGGCTGCATTTAGAGTGAGGTGTTTTCAGACCCCACAGCACTGACCCAGCTCTAGCAGGGCAAGGCTGTGCATTTGTACAGCGCCTGCAAACAGCTCATGTACATAAAACCCTGATTCTCTGGGCAGAGCAGAGCTTACCTTCCTGAGCCTTTTGTAGCTTGTCTAGTAGAAGGTCTCTAGATAATGAGGTAGATAACATTTCCCTTCATCATACAAAGTTTGAAAGTTCTTCCTTGCAATTTGATAAAGGTAAACATTAGGTTGGCCTGTCTGACAGAGAAGAGTGGGACTTCTGTAACCTGTTCTCCATCTGTAACTTCTCTTGACTTTGGAAGTTTTTGTTGCACAGGCATCTTGGGATTTTCCACTTAAACAATGAATTGTGCTCTGTTGAATGTCAATTAATGGTACTAGTATTTAAATAATATATGGTCACGTTTTTAAAATTTCAAATGTGTCGTGCTGGTGACTCAAGATTTACCTGGCAGATACTTTAAAGAAATTACTTTGCATGCAGTGATTCATTTAAATTATAAGTACCCATTACTCTCTATTTCATTTCTAACAAGTTCATCATCCACTCAAAGAAATGCCAGACAGCTCAGGCTGGAAAACTGATTTATCTGGCATATGCAAAGATGGACTCTTTGCAGTTGGGGTTTCATAATCAGAGCAGAAACACATTAAGGGTAGGTGTCATATTCCTTGACACTTGCAAAAACTGTCAGAAGCCTGCATGCATTAAGGACTCTTCTTTTGTTACATTGCAATCTTTCAGCTCCCAAAGCAATTTATGTGCATATGCAGGACCAGTTCCTGAGCTCTTAACTCAGGTAAGCCCTGTGGATTTCTGCAGCATCTTACCTTAATAAGGACTCCCAGATTCAATCCCTGAAAATAAAAGGAAAAATTCTGTGGAGTGAATATATTTTAGAGTGAATAATTATTTAGGGAATTCAATATTAAAATATTGTTTTAGAAGTCTATGTACCACTGCAATACCAAACCAGGATCTGGCTAAGTAATATTTGTATTAGCCCAGCATTGCTATTTCTATACACTAAAGAGCTAAGTGGTACAGCCAGCCTTTATTTCTTTCTTTCCTTTTTTTATGTTTCCTCTAAGAATAGCTCGACTCAGAGGACATTAAGACAAAAGATATTTGTTTTAATCTTTGATAATATGGTCCTTTATGTCGTAGGTTTAAGGGAGTCTAAAATATTCAAGGAAGACTTTTAAAAGTGTTTAGCCTGCAAATGATGTTGCTGGGCCCCTGGTGGGGTTCTCAGAAGAGCTGACTCAATGTTTTCTACATTTCTCCTTCTGGAATCCAAGTTTATCCTCTGCAACTTCTGCCTGATGGTAGGGTAGGTCCTGACATCCCATCACTGAAAGGGATGAAGGAGCAGAGTAAAACATAATTATTTTGGATTTGCAAAAAATGCCTGCTGTGATTTTAGGGGCACTTAAAAACCTGCAGAATTCATCCTGTGTCAAGATTCAGGGAAAATATAGTAGGCTTACTGTCTGAGATGGACCAATAAAACAGTTATTGATTAAATTAAAAAAGAGTAGATTTTTCATTAAATTTTCAGTGAAGGAATCACCACCAAACTTTGTAAGTGCTTCTTCTGGCCAGGGGATCAGTGGTAGAAAAAATGACCACAAGAGCAGTAAACAACCTAATCAAACAGCTTTATTTGTAACTGGATATTGCAATACTCATAGGGTCAAAGAAATATGGAATGGAAGGGACCTTAAAGCTCATCTCATTCCACCCCTGCCATGTGCAGGGACACCTTCCACTAGACCAGGCTGCTCAGAGCCCCGTCCAACCTGGCCTTGGACACTTTCATTCCATTGTGCATAATTTAAAAAACTGATGGTACAGAAGATTCAGAATTCTGCTGCTGATTAAGTTCATGGCCAGATTTCTGAGACTTAGTTATCCTTGCTAACAGAGTTTCTGTTTTTCCTGTCAATGACTTCCATGTAACTGCCTACTTACCCATGTAAATCAGTGTCCCAGGGTTCAAGTCAATGAACTATGCCAATTCTTTATAAATAAAAGCTTGCCTAGACTTTTAATTGCTTTGAAGACCCCCTAGGAGAGGATTAGCCACAAAACTCATGTAATATCTTGCTACCTTGGGGCAGAGCACTTCCCATTCCTCCGCCTTTACTTTGCTGCTCAGCCATGTGCAATCTGGCCTTAAATTGGCAGCATGATCCTCATTTTCCCAAAGTGGAGGACTTTTGCAATCAGCTGCTTCTATTTATGTAGACAATAACAGACATGATCAATGAACAACACTTAGGCTCTGTTTTAAGACAGATCTATTTTCAGCTGGTGCACAAAGAACTGCTTGTCACCATCTTTCTGGCGTTTGCCTGCTCAGCATTACCCAGCCCGGGCAGCAAACAGGAAACAGCACAGGCTTGTCCTGTTTGTGTCCCTGCGCTGCTCCTGGTGGGAAGTTATTTACAGAGCCAGACCCACATTTAGTGGAAAACCACAAACACAAAAACATGAATTCTACAGTACTGAGGAAGAGCTCAATACATTTTCCACTCAGGATAGATTTAACTTGCAGGTAGCACTGTGGCATTAAGAGGCCCAGTTGGCTATAAAAGCCTATGTGTCACATATTAGAAGCAGCCTCTGATTGTAGAGAGTTCTTCTAAAGGGTAAATTAATCCTGTAAGGAAGCAAACTTGGGTACCTCTCCATTCCATGGCAATCAGGGTTTAATTCCTACCCTTGCACTGGTAAAAGGCACTGTGTGTCTCAGTGATTTATGGGTGTAGATGGTAGAACAAGCATGTTGTATCTTACCTGTCTGTCTATATACTTATCTTCTCTCCCCCTCCAGAGGAATAAGTCCACAATCTGTGCAGTATTAGAGATGAGCTGCAGTGTAATTCTCTTTTTTTTGCAAGTATTGATGTACAAGGCAGTCATTGCTCATACATGTGAGAGTGATGCAGAATGGACAGAAGGCACGTGGCTGAAAATATCAGATTATATGATTTTGGTAGGTGTAAGTACCCATTTAGACTCATATTGTCTTGATTTCAGCTATGCCCAAAACATATGTATAATTCATTAGTCTTCATCTTACACGTTCAGCTACTGAGTAACTTGTCGGTTTTTATTCTTGGTCAATATATCAGGAGTAATGATGTTCTGTGCATAAGATTAAAACAGGATAAATGATATTTAATGGTAATTTTAAAAAAAATGTTCTGTGGGCACAGTTTCTGTTCCAATCTGTTCTGCTTTTGCTTTTGGCAATAAAATTTTATTGTAGCTTAGGACTCCTGAAAGAAGTAGCTTTATTCGTCTTCCCTCCTATTGGCAGTACCAAAAGCAAGTTTAATGGCTAATGCAGAAAGTTAATTTCAGAGAAGTTACTTAAAAATAAACCAGATGAAGGTACACATTAGCAAGTCAGTCCCACTTCAGGTCCTGTTGTGTAAAACCACCAGTTCAGGAGCCATCTCAAAACAGGGAATGCTGCTGCAGGTCTGCCCCAGCTGGCTCCATACCAGTCTCTTCTGTCACTTACTTGGAAGAGGAGACATTTCTTGGTAGCTGTGTTCAGCTACAGGACAGAGAGGTTGATGCATCACAAAATGCTGGGTGGGGGTGTTCTGGGGTCTGCCCACAGGTTAAGCCATAGGAAGTCTGAGTAAAGGTGTCACGGGCCCGCCCTGCCTCTAGGACTGCTCAGAAATTTTCTCAGCAGACTGAGAACCCTCATACCTGGATTCAGATAGATTTAATTTCATAGAGGAAGCAGAAAGTCTTGAGAATCCATATAGTTTTTGTGTGCGAACATTCAGGGAAACGTTAGAGAATAATGACTCATTTGTGATGGCTCCAGACTGATTCAGTTCAGTTTTGGCAGAAGGTTCTTCTATCACTGAATACCCAGCTCTCCATATCACAATTTCTGTGGGAGATCTGTTAACACAGTTGCTAATAAGATATTGTTCTTTCTTCTTTTTCAGTTTTTCAGAGAAAAGACAGAAACTTGAAATTTATTTTTTTTAAAAAAAAGATTTTCTAAGAGAGTACAAATTAATGTGGAATTTATCAAATGAGAGTGAAACTAAAAAGGAATGAAGGGAGTGAAGTTAAATGTGCTCAGAATAGGTTTTCTTTTTCTTGCAAAGAAAGGTGACAGCTCGGAAGGGAATAGCTCTGGGACATGATCCTTGCAGGTTCTGTATGCAACACCTGCTCGTACACGAGCACACAGACATCATCTTGAACAGCCTGAATAAAGACCAGGCTGATCTGCAGCCTCTATGATAGACTGGCTTCAGTGTGAGCTATTTATAAATCATTCTTTCGTTCTCAACAATGCTTTGGCTGGAGCCAGAGAGGACAGGACTACTGGCAGACAGGCCCCTTGCCTAGTGTGCTGTGACTGACATGTAATCTGTCACTCCCCATCATCTGTGGGGTGGTGATAGGAAAATAATGCTCCTCAGCTTGCCTTAGATCACACATTACTCTCCTGAATACGGCTCCCTAAAGCTGTGAAATGGCCTTTAGAAAGTGTCTTTGTTCATTTTTTTTATATAGGAGAATGGGAATAAATGATAAACAGGCTGGAGGGAAGGAAAGCAAAACACACATTAGAGACCTGATGAGAGAAATTGGCTACGACTGAGGCTTCAGTGTGATCCAATGACCTTTCTGCCTGGAATACCCACAGTGTGTGTCAGAGGCATGGAGGGTGCAAGAGCTGGGCTGGGCACTGACCATGTGAATGGCATTTCCTGAGCTTTAATTGGGGCTTAACCAGCCATGTTCAATATATCCCTGGGAAATCAGTCTCCTTCCATTTCTCCACTGTTTAGAAAATAAAATTCCCCATGTGACATCCCTCTATAGCAAACGTGGGGGATAACAGGGTCCCACTCCCATCTGGTGAATTGGGAGTTACAATAATACAAATGCTATATAATAAATACATTGCCCACGGACACAAATCTTTTGCTAAAACAGATTTTTTTTGATGACTTGAGGATCACAGTTCTTCTTTAAAAAAAAAAAATTACACCAAATATTCTTCTTTCAGGTCACTTTATTGTGATGACTTGTTTACATTCCTTTTATGCTATGAAAACTCTCTAAGATTTGCAAAGATGCCAAATTAACTTCCTTCTCTCTCACTCCTCCAGCATCCCCCTAGTTTCTGGGCACCAATCCTCTTTGTTTCATGGTTTGTATACAGTGAAGTTGCTGATGATCTTTAGAATATTATAATGCTCTGCCTGAGGTCTAACCTTGCTGCTTCAAATGACATTTATGTAAATTGCCACCAGAAGTTTAGGGCAACTCTCTTTTCTTCCTTAATAACATGTCACACTGATGTGGCTTTATTTGTGTTTCATAAAGGGATGATTGATTAAAGAGGCCAAAATTAATTGAGATTGATATTCACTGGACTTCTCGTAGAGACATTGCAGTGTCAGGCCCTCATATTTTGCATTTTAATTTGCTTCTCAATAAACTTTATGTCTCCACAGTCTCACTGACCCTTTTGGTCAGTGAGACAGACAAATTCCTGCATGTGGTCCCTCAGTTTTCTAACCATCTCTCCCTTTTACCCAGTCGATGTGTTACAGGAGAACTGGAGCTCCAGGAGGTACATAAGATGCTGTATTTGCACCAGTTTGTCCCAGCAGAAATTAGCAGGTGCACTGTAGGTGATGGGATGTGTTCCCATTCCTCCCAGTACAGACAAGGCAGAGTCACCAGTGGCTGTGATGGAAACAAAATCCAGACCAGACCCATTTTATTCATGCAGATGAATGCAATGTCTTCTGAAAACCTATCTCAATTATTCATGTTTGAGTCTACTTATCCTCTGAGCTCCTTTCACATTCTTTATTGTTCTCCCTGTGCAGTTTGCAAATACATTTTAGCTTAGATTTATACTGGCACAGACATCAAAGCACTGACCCAGGAAGCCCAGTGTAACAGGTTGTTTCTTTTGTATACCAATAAAAGACCCTGATTTATTCTCAATTTTCCTATTAAGAGAGAAGAAAATATGGAGGCTAGAACTTCTTGGGTGCCTTCCAAAAATGTGAATGACTCTACTCAGGTCAGTATCCAGAAGCAGTGCTTTAGATATTTTTATTTTATGGTCAATGTCCCCATAGACCTGCATGGAGCTGAAGCATCTCAGGTGGTACAGCAATTTCCAAGATAACTAGAACCTTGTCTCAAAAACAGGAGTTCCCAGAATGGCTGGGAGCAGAAGAAATTTCATTTTAAAACTGGTCTGAATGATAAAAAATGTTACACAGAAATAAAATTCCCATAGAATAGAAGCCTGGCCATTTCTGGAAGGTGTTTATCATCTTTCCAGACACTTGACCACAGATGGAGGAGCCACCAGGGCAGCTTGTGCTTAGATTTGTGTCCTTTCCTCTTCATTCAGGAAAATTCTAGAAGTTTGCTAAAATGAGTATTTTCCCTGCTCCCTAGCTTATTAAGGACCAGTCTGTTCTCCGTGCCATAAGTCCTGTCAAATTCTTCCTTTCTTTTATTCCTCCAGAACCTCGAGGTTCCCTTTTCCCTCCCTGTGTGAGGTGTTGCAGGGAAGAGGGATACACTCACTGCTGGAGACAGCCCTGAACACAGGGACTGCAGTCATTCCTAATGACAAAACTGATCCCTGGGAATGTGGAAATAACTAGCTCCAATAACTAGTCTGGAGGCAGCCTCGGTAGTTGGCATTCAGGAGTATTCAGCATTTGTTCCTGTGATTTGCAGGATAAATCAAATACCTTGTTTTATGCTCCATTGCAAAAGGCTTTCTTTTGTGTACAGCTCTTCACACATAGTTCTTAGCACTATTTATGGATTATCTGAGGGCCCATTACCACCTCTGGGCAAGGTAATGAGGAGATGCTGGAAATTCTCAGCTTCTGTGCTCATGTGGAACAGAACAAAAGGGTCAGATAAGTTACTGTAGAGGGTTCCCCATGAAAGAGAAATGCGGGTTATAGGCACGGGATGAAAAAGGAGCTACCAAAAAGAAGTTATACATTTGTTCAGGCTCCTTTCAGTTAAAGAAAAAGACAAAATTCAGCTCTTTCCAGAGGCTTCAAGGCGAGGACCTACTTATTGTCATTAGAACCCACAGGTTAGTGTGGAGTTGCCTCATAAGGAAGCTGTAAGTTTTTCAAGTCCAAAAACAATAATTAGGAATCCGGTATACTTTCAGGAACAGAATTGAGGGGAGGGTGGTTTTGCTTACAAATCTATGTAGGAAGTGCCTGTTCAGGCCTGTGCTTCTCCACAGTCTTCATTTTTCTCTCTCTATATGCTTAGCTTTCCATACCCAGGAGGGAGCAGCTGTATCCTGCCAGGGACCACAGCTTTGCTCCCCCTGGGCTTTGTTCCCAGACATGTAAGGAGACCCAATTGCTCCTGATACCCAGCTTTCAGCAGGGACCACCTACATTCTCCATTTGGATGATGCGTCATCGTTCGCTTCTGACAATTCCATCATGATCACAAGAGCTGAGGGCAAATTTAAGTCCCTTGGTGTCTGAATTTGAACTGTGTCACACCTGCAGTCCCAGATTTGATCTGGGTTTTGCTCTGGTGGATCTGAGTGACAGATTCACAATGCTCTCTCACAAGGACAGTGCTGACTGAAGCATCACGAACAAGAGTCTGTCATACACTCTGTTATTTCTTAATGGCAATGTTTTAATTGCATATTTCATATTTATGACCCTATAAAGAATAATTTTAATCTGACATTAACATCTGAATTTGATTGCCCGAAAGACAATAGCAGCAGTGATAAATACTGATATAAATCAAACCAAGTGATTTTCAATTTCTAATTAAAGATGACACTGAAAATTCAAGATAAGAGACATATGGAGACAAACACATTTCTTTGCAAGAAGAACCAAAACCATATGGAGAAAAAGTGCAAGGATATCAAGCTGAAATCTGAACTTCTTGGCATCTAAAATGTCTGTAAAGGGAATCCTAAACTGATCATCTTCCTATAAAAACTCATTTACCAGGCTCTTTCACAAGCCACTGAGTAAGACGTGAGACATCTCAAGCTGTTCAGAACAACTGGGAATTGATTGTACGTAACCTGTGTTGCAATTGTTTCACCAGTTGAGACCACGAGACAGATGGCATGAATATATTTAAAGTTGGGGACAAAGCTGATGTGACACTGAGCTGGCTTTCTGAAATGAACAATGCGAGTCACAGATTTGTTATCGGATGAAAAGGACTCAGTTCAGAAAAAATGGGTGCCAGTGTAGCCAGTGGTCTCCAGATGCTGGGGATTGGGAGAATAGCCTGCTACTCCCAGAATCAGCCCCACCATCTGCAGTCCCAATAATCAAAACTTTTAAGTGCTCCCTCTGTGCAAATAAGCCTTGGAATAGGTATGGCTTTCATCGTGTTACAAAGGGGGTTTGAAATGTGCACAGAGGGCCAATAAGGAACAGCCTCGCTACAGGCTGCCGATGCAACTGTTATATTCCAGGCTATTTCACAAGTCAAATATTGGGAATTGCCTTATTAAAGTGCCAGTGAAAGAGGGAGAGAAATTTTAAAGGTTTTTAGAGGCTTTAAATGATCTTGTGCAATATTGCAGTCTTAACTTGCCTGTTTGTAAAGAGCTCATACAACCTCAGAGCCTGATTTTTGTTGTGCATTGGCATAAAGCCATTTGCAGTATTGAGATTCACTTTTGCTGTGTTTATTGTATCATCAACTACTTGTTTATGTGGGGTGGAAGATGAAGTGGTTAGCTCTACTACTTGTTTGCTGGGCAGGAAAAAACTCTATCTGTAACCTGATGTGTCTCTTCCTTCCTTTTAATGTTCCCTTCTCTCTAAAGGCCTTTATTTTTTTGCTTTAATGACAGTTTAAGCTGCTGCTTTAAAAATGAGTTAACTTCACATTTAGATTAGTTCCCATAAACCCGATTTTTAAAGGGACCTGATTATCTCCCTAGTTTGTAAACATAATTTTGTTGCAATAACAGAAGATACAAGTTCTGCCAACTCAAAAACCTAAATACCTAAGGAAATGAGGGTTAGAGCTGAGTGCATGGATTGTACCAGGACACTGAGGACAAGCCACATTTTTATTTAGGCCAATGTGAAGCCATTCATAGGGAGGAAAACATACTCCTCAGAAGACAGGAGTACCAAAGGTCATATACTAGCCTTTAATTATTGTTTTCTCTAAAGAAACCTATCAATTTGTATGACAATGGCCAGGAATGAAGCTTTTACTATCTGGCAAGAAAGGCAACTTGTTCTCACTGCCAAGCTGAGGCAACTGAAAGCTGCAGTTAGAGAAGGATGACACGCAGTTGCCTCAACACGTGGGTTTGCTGTACCTCCACAGGAAAAGAGCTGATACAAACTGCTTTTCCCAGCCCCTCTCCAGTCAGCACTGCTGTGTGAAGCACAGCTGGTATGGTGTGGCCGAGCAGGAGGCTTTGCCACTGCTGCCTGGGGTTGCCATGGGTTTGTAGAGGACCAAAATGCCTCGCTCCAGAGCAGGGTATTGGGCTGAGCCCAGAGAGAACTGAAATTAATGTCCTGCCAGATACAGATCAAATTGGCCCAGCTGCCTTAAATTCTGTGAATATCAAGAGAGTGGGGAGAGAAGGCAGTCAGTGTAATATCTGTCCTCCAGCAATGTAGGCTTTCTAATAAACACTAAATATATTTTCTGCACAACTATAGAACAGTTTTTCAGTAAATTTTCAGTCCAGTCTGAACCGGCCTTTGTAATAATGGAGTCTAAACTCCACCCTTGCTGTGTTTCCTCTTGTCTGTTCCCTGTGCCATAGGCAGGTTTCTGCCATAAGGAAGAAATCATCTTAAAAAGGAACATCTACTCAAATGCATATTTAGCATTAGAGTATGTAGCTCTACAGCTCTCATGTTCCAGTTTGCTTAATGATATGCTGTGGGAAATTTTTAGGAAAAAACTTCAGTTTTTTTCTTTCCAATCTTAAGCATTGTTTCAGGTTGCAAAAAATAAGCCATGTCCCACCACTTCATGAAGTTTTGATGCTGTATTTGTAAACAGAAAATGGCATTCATGGCACAAAAAATAGCCCCATTACCATGACTAATTGCTTATAGGTATCAACAGTGAACACTCTTAAACAAGCACTCCAGAAGAGCTCAGGGCAATGTTAGATGAGAGAATGAAGAATAAAAAATGAAGTAGAAGTTGTCCATTGCTTTTATTATGTGCTAGGAAAGTGGTTCTATTTATTGCTCAGGCAGTTAAGCAGACTGGCTTCACTTCTCTTGTAAGATGACAAGTTCATAGCCCGAGGTAGAAAGTCTGCATCATACCCTTCTGTTATATCTTACCAGAATAGTCTTAATGACCTGGCATCCCAGATAAAACACATCCAACTCTCTCTTTACTCCTTCTAGTTCTCAGCAATTCCAGGGTCAGCGTTATATAATCTGATGGGTGAATAAGCATCTGTGAAGGAGTTTGATATGTGTCATCCCTGGTGTGGCTGGAATCAATCTCTGCCAAGTCTTCCTGGGACACTACAGTAGAACAAGTCAGCAAATCTAAGTCACACTCTTGGCTAACAGCTCTCAAAGTTGAAAGAAACCTTGTTTTTTGTTTTCTGCAAACCTTGGGATGGCAGGGGAGGGAGAAGTGATTGGCCTGGATGTGATAATGGCAATAATTTGATGGAGTCAGGTGTTACTTCTAAGCTGACAGATCTCTAGAAACATTGAGGTTAAGGCTTTGAAGATGGTTCCATAAGAAAAAAGGCACTTCAATGAACTAGGACTTTTGTTTTTTCTTTACAAGATGAAATCCTCCTGAAGTCCCAGATGAAGGCACATCATCGTGTTAATGTAATTACAGAGAAATAAGGACTTGCAAGGGATTGTGTCAGATGTATTAGAAATCATGCTGAAGGAGTGAGAACAGGAGAGGTTAACATTTCCTTGTGCTAGTCAACATTAAAACCTGACAGAATCAGAAGAAAGTGACACTATTCAGTGCTCCAAGCAGTGTTATATCTCCACAGAGATATCATTGCCAGATAAATCGGGAGAGCTGGTAGAAATGGGTAAAATAATATCAACTCCCCAGAACTTTTTTTAAATCTGGGCAAATTCTGTGATTTAAATTCTGTGTCAGGAATAGGGATATAATTTGTAGTGTCTCCACTTTTTTTTTCTAAAGTGTGTTTGGCCACCAGCCTCATTATTCTTGTTGTACAAATGAATTCACATTTATTATCTTTCAAGAGTTGGGTGCTTTTTTTCCCCCTGATTGCAACTGATTTGCTGAAAGGCCCCAGGAATATCATACCAGAAAGGAAGATTGTTAAGTGCTGCTGTTACCAGTAGTATAAAACAGAGACATCAGTACAGTCCAGTGCAAAAAGCCCACAAATCTTTTGTCAGTAAGAGTTCAAGGGAGCATGTAGACATGTGTTTAACTTCTGCAGATTTATATGTCTTAAGCACAGGCTTACTTAGGTGCCTGACATTTGGCTTGTGCCTATCACAGCACCCAAGATGGAGTGTAAGTGAAATACACACTAAGGCAAGAATTAAAAAAAAAAAAAATCAAAAATTAAAACTTTATATAACCTAATAGGCAAATACAAGCCTTACATGTTGAGAAAGAAAACAGAATAGAGGATGAAGAGACACAATCAGAGACTTTGCCAAATGCCTGGATTCAGCAGGAACGTATCTGATGCGAAATACTCCTTCCAGTTTAATAAGAGATAAGGGTTGAACTGGGAATTTGCTTTGCTGAAGACAAAAATCTTGCAGACTAAATGAACCTGGGAAGTTTGTTGAGAGGTTCTGACAGTGTAGTCAATCAGTGTGTAATGGGAGAATACTGGGAGATCCTGGAGGACTGCGTATAGAAACTGCAGTGGACTGGGTTTGAACTGGGGAGTGAAACTCTGAAGAGCTGCCAGCTAAAAGAAATGAAAAGAAAAGGACAACCGTTTTTGTTGGAGCCTTTCATTAAAATATTGGCAGCTGCTGATGCATAACAAAAGCTCTGCTTGTGCTATGAGATATTAGAGTGGAAAACCAAGGAGGCAAATGTTCTCTTCAGTTGGAGTGCAGGAGTAAATGGCTCCCAGCCAGCACAGAACACCTCAGAAAGGAAAAATTTCAACTGTGTTCTGATCAAGTATTCTAATCTTTCTCCATTTTGTTAAGGAGCAGTAATTCTCTCATTAACTGGTTCCAGAATATTTTTATGTTTGTTTGTTTTTTTCTTTTAAAATTTCTGGTTTAGTTTTTATTCTAAAATTTTTGTGTAGCTCCAGATAAACTTTGTAGGGAGCTTCTCTGTAATAATGATAACTTCCCATATGAAACTGGTCATAACTGGAGAGGCAAAACAGGGTGGACTTGAAACCTACAGCAGGAATTCAAACTCTTTATTGTATTTGAAGTACAGGGAAATGTTAATTTTATTTAATGACCTTTACTGTCCTTAGTATTTGCAGATGTCTTCTAAGTGTAATCTTAATGCTGGTATTCTTGCAGTGTATGGCTTAGGGTATTAACAATACGCCTCTGATATTTTATATCCTTAAATGCCTGGTACACATGAACCTGAATTCTATCTCCATATGATTATTCATCAGGAAGCAACACATTATAAAAAGACTATAAAATAAAATAAAAGCTAACTCGGATTTTTTCAAGATGAAAAATGCTTCTTTTAATGAAATTATAGGAAAATATAACATACAGAGAGAGTTTTTTTTTATTTTAGACATTACTAATTCTTACGTTATGTCTTTGTGAGATCATTTCCTTGGTAAATTATTTTTCTCTATGCTCTGGCCAGAAGGAAATAGGACATGAAAGCCTGCTCATATAGATTCTCTACTCACTTTGCTTAGCTCTCCAAATTACGGGGATAACTTATATTTCAGACAGACAGGGGCCTCCTCAGTGTCAGCAGTATAAATTTCCATTTATTCTTTGCTGTTCCACAGCTTCTCAGCAGAGTGGGGAAAATGCAGCTCCGGAGGGATGGCAGAGTGGGCTCTGCTGGCAAGGAGCAGTGCCAGCTCTGCCTAAGGTTATGGCTGGGAAGCAGGAAGAGGGCTGGGAATGTCAGCAGTGGGGCTTAGGGGGTTCATGGCAGAGAAAGGCTGGAGGAGGGAGGTCAGCAGAACGGCTCTGGCTGGAGGAGTGTGGCTGAGGGGCCCTCAGTGCCCACCTGCTTCAAAGCTTTTGTGTTCCTCTCCTCTGTCCTTCCTGGGATTTAGGGGGAGCTGCCCTACATCAAAGCTTTGAAGTGCTTCCTAGGCTTTTGGAAAGGAAAGGTGCCAAGCCGGGGAGACTGCTAAAGTGGAACTTTTTGGGGCTGTTGCTGCCAGGATGGAGCTGCATGAGGTGGCTGCCAAGGCTGGCAGGGAACGTGGCCTGTACCCGAGACTGTGGTGGCAACACAGCATCTGCCAGAGCAGCTCGGGCTGCTCCGCTGCTGCAGAGTGAACAGACAACAGCAAAGGGACAGTCTGACACTTCTCTCAGTCTGTCTTGCCTGTACCTTAAGCAGGCCTGGCATTCTGAGCCAGGATTGACGGGAGCTGCCAGGGGGCTCCAGCACTGAATACTGGCTCTTGTTTTTCTTCAGCCTCAGTTCTTGAAGGCAAGTTCAGCTCGTTCTAGTTAATGCCAGGTCATCCCTGTTTTAATTTCCGTTTTCAGTTAAAAAAAATAAAAGAAGTGAAAGCAGGATTACCTAGAATTTAGAGAAAATTATCCGTTTTATTATTCACCAGATATTACTAAAACATCAGCTAAGCTACTGAAATGACGATATTTTACTGTCATCTGCAGCATCTACTTTGACATAGGATGTCAGAAGACATCCTTTAGATGATTCGCAATTCCTTTTCCTTTTCTCCAGAAATCAAACATTCCATTCCATAGGTTGCTGATCCTGAAAGAATACTGTAATTCCTGATAACAAACATTTCATCCAAGTGGTTTCCATTCAACGCTCCTGACAGGGTTTCTCATGAGACACTCTCATGGAGACTAAGATGTCACAGCATAAGAGGGAAGGTCCTCTCACATATTAGAAACTGGTAAAAAGATAAGAAATAAAGGGTAAGAATACATGGACTGCTTTTCCATTGAAGGAAGGTACTCCAAGGCTTTCAGCTGGGATTTGTACTAATCAGTGTATTATCAGAGGTCCTGGGGAGAAGGTTCGTGTGTAGTGGCAATAAAAGAATTATCAGGATAGTCAAACTGAAAACTGAAAAGCTTAGGCCTTAAACTCAAAGAACTAATAAAATAGCAGATAAAATTTAGTACTGAAAAGTCCAAAGCAATGCTCAGGGCGGAATATTAAAATAGGAGAAAGGCAACAAGAATGCTCAAAATAGGAGGAGAGATCACATAGATTAGGAGTCTGTGGGTTAGAAATAAATGAAAGGGATGCATGTGATGGAAGCTGATAATATCATAAACAATATAAAAGAATAGCAGCAGAAATAACTGCTTTTCAAGATAGGTGTGCAAGAACATAACCAGCGATCTTACAGGTAAGCACATTTAACAGGAAGAGGAAGTTCTTTTTCACAAACTGAATAATCAATTTGTTAAACTCATCCCTACAAGATTTTTAGAAAATGAAATTAAACATGGATTCAAAATGTGATTAAACTCTTTAAGGAGAAGCATATTAGTGGCAAGACTGTTCAAACTTTTTGTCACAGAGACTGAATCATCGAGCACAGCAGGAGAAGCATTTTCCTGTGCATTTCCATTGCTCTTTGGTTGCTCCCAGAGACTGAGAACAGAACTAGGTGGGCTTTTCACCTAATCTAGTGCACTAGATTCTCATGCATGTGGAATTGTGGAGCATAGAGTAGCTGTTTATTGTTTTCCCTCTGTTAGGGCTTTTTTCCAGATCTGTGCAGATTAATTCCTGGTGATCTGGGCAAGCAAATCCAGCCTTTCTATTCCCAAACATGTGTACACCATGAAGACACAACATTCACTGATACAGATTTTACCTTCGTGGTAGCACCTTTTGTTCCACTTGCTGAACTAATCATTGTTATGCCATAGACTTGACCAAGAAAGACTAAATTTAAAAAAACAAACAAACAAACAAACAAAATTCTTCTCCTACAGCAAAGCACAGGAGGAAAGCCAAAACTACAAACTGGGCTTTTTTTTTCATGTCTGTTACAGATAAAAAGATTCAGGCAGTAGTATCTGAATGTGTGCCATTTCACCTGTAATATGATGCTCATCACACCTTAGGTTTATTTCTTTCCCTTCTGCAGGAATATATATGATTGTCTGATCTTATTTTTAAATGGCCTTTCAGAAATTATATTTAGGGAGAAATATCTTTGACTGTGAATTAGGGATTACCATAAGGGGATTTATTCCGTGGTTGGAAGATGATGCTGCATTTCCCACGGCAATGATTCCATAGTAACTCTGTGTTTTGCAGTGCTGGCCAACATTGACAGGTGAAGCAAACCCATCCATCAGCCCTGGAGACCTTGACATCTGAAGGCATTTGAGAGTATTCCAGGGGGTGGGAGCAGTGAAGATGAATGCTGGTGAAATGGCTCTGGAATAGGAGAAACTGGGAAAGGAAAGGGCTCTGCTGAACTTCCTAATGGCTGAATATTTAGCCTGAATTTAGAGATTTCTGATGTGGGGTTTGGGTTGGGTTTTTTTGTTTGTGTGTTTACGATCTTTCTCATCCCTTCCATTTATGGATTTTTGAATGTGCAGATAATTGTCTTCACTTGCTGTCCTCCTTCCTCACTGCTTTCTGTGGTTGCCCTGCTGATGCCATGCCCAGGTAGGTTTGGGCAAGCTCAGGAAGGGGCTGTGGGAGCGCCAGGCAGAGGCTGTGCCAGTGACTGAAGTTACACATGAGAGAAACAGGTTTCAAGGAGAGCAGGAGAGCCCCTCACATCCTGTCCCAGCCTATTTATGCAAGATAGGTGTATTTTTCTCCTTTCTTTTGTTATGCAAAGTTTATCTCATTTTCTTCAGTTTAATTAAATCCTTTTCTTTGTGGAACTGTCAAAATCTCTCTCTGCATATCCAGCTTCAAGAGAATAAAAATCACTGGCTAAAAAACTCTTTGTAGCTTCCAATTGTAAACAGATCAGCTGATCCTGTTGTTGATTCCTCTCAGGTCTTGTGTTTGTTGCTGCCTCATATAAAGTTAGCCACTGCATGTTGAGGAGGTTCACACACTGATATCTTGATTTCTCCGCTGATGATAATTGAACAAATATTAAGTATATCAGTGCTTCAAATAACACACTATCAGCCAAACCAGGCCTGTTTGCATCAGTCTGTTTAGCCACCTACTGCTTTGCAATATCACCCTAATTCTGTGAAAAGAAGCTGCCATTGATTAAAATCAAGTGACCCTCACTGCTGGTGAAGGTCAAGTGGGGGCTAATGCAGCAAAATGCATGTAAATGTCACAGTAATGTTTGTGGGGGTTTTTTTTGCCTACTTCAGATCAGGAACTGAATAAAGTATTATGCCTTCCATGAATAGTTTACAGATGAAAACAAAAAGAAGAAAGAGACGATGAAATGGCGCGTCCAAAATCACTGGGCAGTGACACGTCCAGGTTTCCTGATCCTCTGCCCTGAACCACCTGCTTCTCCCTCATTGCTAATGATGTTATTGCTAATAGTGGTATTATAAGTGTGATTACAGTCATCATTATTTTTAGTCTATGCCACTGCATGCATGACCATGTTTCGCTTGGAAAAAAAGTAAATTATTTAAATAGCTATTTAATTGGGACTTCTGGTGACATAGAAACTCCAACAATTATCTACAGCATGTGAGAATACATGCAGCCCTCAGCAAAAGAGAATGGGCCCATCCCCAAATTATTCCATCTGGCAGAGTCAGTACCTGCTGTAGTTCACACATGAATAGCATTAATTTGCATGTAAATAGAGGCCTACATGCTTCTGTGGAGCTAAAAGCTGTATTTCAACATTTCACAGTGGAATTAGGCAGTGGGCACAGCACTACATGATGGTTCAACCTTGTAGTGACGTGCCAGCTAAAATCATTTTAAATGCTCCTCTCCATATTTCCCAGTAGGATTATTTATTGAAGTAGTGTGTAAGAGCTCAGAAGAATCCTCTATTGAAATGCTGCCAGCTCCCAGCTATGATTCCGACATTGATGTTGTCAACTGAGATTAAACATTGGTCTTAATGAATGCTGACAGTCACGTTTCTTAGGTATTGTCCTGTACTTCCTTTCAGCAAAGAACCAAATAGAAAGGCTGGACATGCAGAGAAAGATGCAGAAGCACTGATGTTTACCTGCTACTTGAGCTTTTTTTTTTCTATTCTGCTTCTTTTCCTGAGAGGTGCAGCACTAACAGCTAACATTTTCATATCAAGATGTAACAGCAGATGTTCCTGTATCACTTTCAGGTAAAATAAATATATACACTATGTTCCTCCAGCAATGCTTTCAGAGGAACTTGGAAATTCCAAACAGACTACACAGAATAAAATCATTCCTTCCACTATGTTGGTTCAGTATTTCCTTTGAGAGATTGGTTAATAATTCCCTCTCCTTGCCCACAGAAATTCTAGCTTTGATCACATTGCCATTAAGGGGTTTTTTTGACCCTTTTCAAAAGTATATTTTGTTGGGTTTTTTCGAGAGTCTGCACATCAGTTAAGTCCCAGTGGTGTTTAGAGAGATGATTGCTCAACTGAGGCTCCATTTCGGAGCCTGAACCTTTATGTGTTTTTAAATTTTAGTTCATTTACACCTAACTCTTGGGACATCCAGCGTCTGGAAAGCCCCTTGTCTGTGATTGCAGGGAGTACTTTACTCTGCCATTGTACAGACGTGCTGTTTTGTTGCAAAAGGAAGGTGACACTGTTAAATTCAAAAGCACCCCTTTCATGTTAATATCCCACTGAGCAAAATCTCGAGACGAACTCTTCTAGTTACTAAGCACGGAAAAAAAGAAGCATGTGACTAGTGATAGGGACTGGTAGTTGCAGAGTGCAGGGAACTGTGCCCTGGGGTAAAGATGAAGGGTAAGCGTTTAGCTCCGGAGGAAGCAGACAGGCCCATCAGTCTGAGTGCCAGCAGTGAGGAATTCTTCACCTTGGAAGACAAAGGGTAGTGAAGGCAGATCGCAGCCAGGAGCAAATCCATTTGGACTGACTGGCAGGGAGGGACTGGATGCACAGGGGGATCCGCCTGCAATAACTCAGGCAGTGCTCCCGCATTTTCCTTCACAGGAAAACTCAAAAAGAAGTTGCACTGAGACATCAGGGATGTGTTTCATTGCGAATTTTTATTGCGGCTCAACAACTGAAACCAAGCAATTCAGTGATGGCAGGATTGAAACCCGAGTGCATAATGTGTGTTTAAAACTTCTCCAACCCTCCGAGCAGACATGCTCCGTGTGTCAGCAGCTGGACGTGGATCAGGACAGGCTTTTAGGTATATCCCTTTAAGTAAAACAAAGAGGTTTTGCAGCCCTTTTTGATGCTTTTTTCCGATGTGTTATTTGTAGCCTTGCATAATGAAAAAAAACCACAATGAAAGACAAAAAAAAAAGTAAGCCTGGCCTTCCAGAAGGAAGGCAGATATGTGGTGAGGGGTATAAAATGGCCCATGTAAGCACATGGTTTACTGTGAGATGCACAATCCAGTGTGAGATAACGAGGTGACAAAAAGCCAACAGCAGGGTCGTTGTGATGGGGAGTCGGAGTTATACGACAATCAGAGTCTGACTTCCACAAGACACTGAGGTGCCAAGCGTTGAATTTGGGCCATTTCTGTACTTCAGTGAACGCGAAAGACCTCCTCTCCCTCTTTCCATTACTTTTGCAAGGACAGGGAAAAAAAGCCGCGTGGTAAAACCTCGCGAAAGGCACGCACATTTACAGCCGGGTGCGCCTTTCCTTGAGCGCAGGAGGGGCTCGGTGGAGCAGAGCAGGTTAAGAGTGAAAGGGCTGCTTTGAGCATTCCTGTCAATAGGCACTTGTCCCTCAGACTGCTCTTCCTGCACCGGCACTCACTTGCCGGTGGTATAAAGTGACAACCTTGGGAGCAGCCCGAGAAACAAATGCCCCACCCACAAAGCTGCTTCTGTTGTTGTTTATTGTCATTGCCGATCTGCTTCAGAAGGTAAGTGGATGAATGAAACGCCCTTATTGACACTAAACTTGCGGGAATGCCACCAGGTTTTCATATTAACAAAATTCCTTCAAACGCAGGGCAGTAATTGACAGTTCTTTAATATATATCTTGGAGGCAAGCTCCAGGTCCTTACTTTGTCTTCCTTGAATATATCACACTATTGCAGAGCCAGGCTATTTTCACAAAGAAATGAGTTGTATCTTTATACCAAGTGCTGTTAAAGAGGATTATAAATAGGCTTTAGACTACAGGCTATAGCTTTGCTTTGCAGTTGAAAAAAAACATCAATCACCTGGCTGAGACTAAATCCTAACATCTCACCTTCCTAACAGATTTTAAAGGTCACTGATGTATAGAAATGTTCAGCTTAATCTTAAATGTATTGACTAGTCTGGCAAAAGCATTTTAGGGTCTTTTCCTTTTTATTTTCTGCCAGCTATTTAAAATGTGAAAGAAGTGTCACTTATAACTAAAGAGTGGATCTTCAAGAGAAGGCAGAGTATCAGAGATCAGACTTGAATCTCAGAAAGGTCTCTGCAGCTCTGCTCTGCTTTTCAGTCAATCTGATTCGTAATGTTTGCAGATTGCACTGGTCCACCCCCACTCCCCCAAATAGGTTATCAGCAATCAGCTACATGCTGGGGACACAGAACAACCTCAAATGAGTCTAGCCTAAAAATAGCCATTTTCACATTAAAATCTTGAATCAGGCAGGAGAATGGGTTGCAGCTGGGACATCTTGTATTTGCTTACGTCGACAATGGCAAACACCTACAACAACAAAAATCTCTTGTCCACACTGAAATTGTTGGGATTCTGCTTATTAAACATATTCCTTGTTGCAATGATGTAATAGATACACAAATTAAGATGCAAGTTGATTTCAGATGCCTGTCAGTAGAATAAATAGGACCATTTTCAGTCTGCACTCATCTAGACACAGCTATGATTAATGCTCCAATTCACCCCACAAACCAGGTAAGGAATTTACCTGCCCTCAATACACTGCTCTATGTTGGTAGATGCAGAGAGGGACCTAAAGAAGAATCAGAGCCTGTGATCTGAGTTCTGATGTTTGGAGTGATGGGTTTCTCTTCCCAAGTCACCATTCCACATGATGGAGCCCTGCTTTCCTGGGGATGGCTGAACTGCGTGCCCATGGGAAGTGGGGAATGAATTCCTTGTTTTGCTTTGCTGGTGTGGGTGGGTTTTGCTTTGCCCATTAAACTGTCTTTATCTCAACCCACAGTTTTCTCACCTTCTCTCTTCTGACTCTCTCCCTCATCCTGTTATGAGCAGTGAGCCAAGGACTATGTGGTGCTTGTTGCTGGCTGGGGTTAAACCATGACACACTCCTAAAGTTCAGGGTATTATTTTCAAAAATTTCCAGTGGGGGCACAAGACAAATCTGAGATATTTTCACATTCTTGCCCTTTGTCATTTTGCCGTCTTCACTCCTCCTTCCAATTTCTGCTTTGCTTTTCAAATTTCTCAAAGTTTGCAAAAGAAATTGGGATAAGATCCAAATGAGAAGTACTTCCTTTGTTAGATCGTGATCCTCTTGTTGACTGATTTCTTCCCGCTACCCCAGTCATCATTTCTGAAGAGCCACTTATCTCCCTGAGTGAAGGTAGAATTCTGGCACGGGGTAAGGGCAGTGGTGTATGGAATTCTGTCACAACAACATAAGTTTACCTTCCCATCATAGCTGGATTAACTTCCAGCAGTAGGAAATGGAAAAGAAGATGGCTTACTGGGCTCTGTGCCTAACCTTGTAAGCATTATAGAATGGAAGGAAGCTGGATACCCTCCTGAAAGATATGCTATAATTCAGCCACAACTTACTGGATCTAAGGATTGCTCGCATGGAAGAAAGAAATAATTCATTTGATAGCGGGATTTATTGGATGAAATTCTTTGGCCTGGGCAATGCAAATCAAAGTGAGTAGTCATAGCTCTCTCTGCTTGCTTTGAAACCCATGAATCCTGCAGGCTGATTCGGCCTGTGTTTGGTGAGATTGTGTTAAATTCCTTATCTGCGAGACTTGCTGAAATAAGACGTTAGGAGCTGGCATCTTGAGCGGTGTGTGATTGTGTAGCATCTGTTTAGGAGCATAGATTTATCTTGCTGGCTTTATCTAAAATTCCCCCTCTTTTCAGTTTTGTTTCCTTGATGTGTCTGAAAGGTTTGGTAATGGTAACAATATGGACCTGTTAAGAGTCTAAGTGAAAATATTCTGAGCCAAATTATAATCCATTTAAAGCCAAGTTACACAGAATGACAGTACCAGAAGAGAGGCTGCTGACAGTGATGTTCTGTCTGCTTATTGAGGAGCAGTTTGGCTGTGGTGGGGTTCTCACTGTGCTGCTCCAAAATGGAATTCATTCAGTGTCAGAAGTGGGTTACCATAGATATTTTTCCCACGTACCTTTTTGCAAGCACGAGATCAGTTCAGCCATTAAGATTGCAAAAGCATCACGTGAACTTCCTCCTGGATGGTCTGTCTGCCTAACTGGAAACTATAAACAAGCACTAGTAATTTGCTAAAAAATGCAGCTTCAGGTTAATAAACACAATTGCTTTCAGCTTCAGAAGCTTCTTTGTCTAAAAAACGAAAACTATAAAGAAGGTTAGGTTTTATTTCTTACATTTCAGAAAACACTCCTTTGAATTAGTTTACAGATAAACTCACATAAACATAATTTAGAAGCTTACGAGGAAAAAAAATCCTGAGAAATAAAACCTGAAACATTGGTGCTGTGAAATGAACTAAATGTTTCAATTGATCCAGGAGAATTTTCTCATTTTGAGAAAAAAAAAAAATCCATAGGTGATTTACAATTTTCAACTAAATGAGAAAGGCATTCTCTCTGGATATTTCTGTTTAGCTAGAATTTTGCCAGCTTTAAAATATTAATGGTGGGGAAAAAAGAAGTTAAAGACTGTGTAAGAAGCATGCAGTATGAAAATGAGAGGAAAAATAAGAAGATAAGGATTTTTTTTAGGAGCTCCAGCTTCCCTGAAAGGCAGAGCCAAGGTGGGGGAGATCTTCACTGGGTAAAGCAGTTGCTGCTAAAGAAAGAGCTCCTTGACCTAGGAAAGGAAAAGGTGTGAGTTGACTACAGCCTTCTCTAGGTGGAAGGTAATCTATAAACATGCACTGAAGTCTATCATTAAATAAGAATAAGCATGTAAACGGCTTGTGTTTGGTTTTATTTTCATTTGCTTTAATTTCTTGCTACATTTGCTAATAATGTTCTTATTTAATAAATGTAGCATTGGGAACAGTATCCTGAGGAGGAAAAAACACGTATCTGGTTTGACCTTCACATAATAATCAATAAAAGCCAGGGCATATACAGATCCATACGAAAAATGAGATATCCACCCTAAAGGAGAATAGGTGCAGGCATGGAAGTCAGTGAGGAGATGAGCAGGGTAGTTAGTTCTGTAACCCCAGTGCTTTACTAAAGTCATATTTAGAATATTTATGTAAACAAGTAGTTGTTTAGATGCCCTCATTTTCCACAACAAGCTCCCAGCACTACTAGTTCCTGGTACACTCATGGAATAAAAATGGATATAGCCTTGAGCTGCCATCAGTTACCACTGCACTCGGAGAACTGGCATTTGCTTTGCAAAGCAAAAACAACATTGCAGTGCCCTTAGTTTCAAAATTACCCTTACAACCATTGTACCATGCTTGGGTCAAAAAAGGTGGAAAGGCTCCTTTTGAGGTTCTGTCTTCTCTCATTCTGATTGATTCTTCTCTTATTCATATTGATTTCCACACCTGGTGTGTGGTAAGTGTGTGTATGAGGTCAGAAAGGGGTGATTTCCCATCCATGGAAGGGGAAAACCACTTGGATTGACTTTACCAGCTTAGTCTTCTGGCCACAACTGTGTCACTACTGTTTGCATGTTCCATGGCATATCCTGAACCAGCTGTTCTCAACTAAGACATGACACTTTTTATAGGAACAAAGCCTCTAAACCTTAGAGGAAAGTCATAAAAATAGCTCTTCCTTCCCTGCAAATCCTCTTTGCACTATATAACCATAACTGCACTTGCTTGCTAGATATCCCTCATGAAATAAAGCTTTCTTCTCTCCTCTGGGCTGGAGTGGTAACCTCAACACAAATCCTCTTCTGTGAAACATCCTGCCTCCAGAGAGAGCAGGGTGGAAGATGGGACTGTTTAAGGAATATGTGTGTAACAGTGAACCTTTTCCACTCATCCAATGGGTCAGACTTGTTGCTGTTGCCAGAGGACTTTTGTATTTAGTCCAATACAGAAAAGTCTCTCTGTTAGACAGACAAACACAACTGTCTTTCATATTCTCCATAACATTAAATGATACTGAGCTCCATAGAGTAACTGAGCATTCTGTGGAACAGTCCTTTCACTTTGTCTAAGAATCTGCTGCCAGCCTGATGAAACACTGAGTATCCAAGTCTCTAGTTGTCTTTTCCACTCCTGCCTTTCTCTCTGGTCTGCCAGAAATCTTGTGAGTGGACCTTCAGCAAACTACTCAGACTCACTTAACTCAGTTTCTCAAATGGAAATGGAGATATTAGCAGGTCCACACACCAAAAGAAAGAATTGTTTATTTACTGTGAGGGAAAATAAGCCAAATGGCTACACCACTCAACTATGAGGGACTGTAACATATGCAAGGGATGTGCTCACTGATCCACTTAGTACAGCCAATCTGTGTGCCAATGACAATGGATTAAAGTCAGATTTAAAGTTGTGGACACTTAATCCTATACAATTCTCCACTTCTTTCCAACAATTGGTGATAAAGGCTATAATAAGGGGAGAAAAAGGAGGAAGAGATGGGATGGATCCCTAAGAGCTGATAGGAGAGCCATTTGCTACCCTGTCATGAACAGTCCACATGCAAACCTCAGCGCCTGAGGGGATCCTCTTAGTCCTGGCACGAGGCAGCAAATTCCTGTGGAGAGGTGGCACAAATGGCTGGAAGCTGTAGCTGCCTTCCTTGCCACAGGTTAATTTACAGATGGCAGTGATGCTGAGGTGGATCTCTGTGCAGGCTCTCTGGCAGGAGTCAGCCAAAGACACTGAATCACACGGGAAGGAATTTATGTGCTCTGTTGAGTAGCTGCTACTCTGGGTATGTCTGTGGCAGCATTTCCTCAGGAGCTCAGCTCTCACACTGCTTGGGGAGCACTGAGTGTGCAAGTCAGGGTTACTTAATGTGTAAGAAGTGTGAAAAACCCTCAATAAACCAACTAGTTGAGTCAGCCTGAAAAAAGTACAAAATATGAGACAGATTAGTTAACACACACACAACCCAAAAGGTAAACTCACCATTAGGGGTGGAGCAATACATGAGTCTATTAAAATGATGCAGCAAAGTGAACAACTCTGTTTTAGTAAAGTGGCCTTTTGCAGACCCTGGTGCAACTGGAGTCAATAGCAAAAGTCCCACTGCCTTCAATAATTCTTGGATCACACTCAAACTAGTGCTACATTCCTTTATCCAGCCTCCTTTAACTCTTCACTACAAACGTGTCATATTGTGGAGGGGAAGAGAACGATCTCATTCGCTCACTTACAGAGAGAAATAGCTGCAGTTAATTGGTCTGTTACACAGTTAATTCAGTAAGTGGGTGTTATATACCAGCACTCAGATTATATGAGGTAAATTGTCTCAAGCACAAAGAGAAGCTGTGGTCCAAAATGTGAGTTCATGTCCAGGCCCTCCAGGAGCGAGCAGTGCCACCACCGAGCACAGGCAGAGACAGACCTCTAGTGGTGCCTTGCCAAAAATGTGTGACAGAGCTGCTCTGCACAGCCACACCAGCAGTGCTGATAGCTCTCATTTAGCACTTCCACGGCACCTTCAGTACAATACATCCAAAACCAGCTATACATTCTCCAGTATGAAATTATCAGCCAGAACTCCCATTTCTTCTCTGCTGCATAAACACCACTATCTGAGGCTGTTTCATCAGAGGAGTCTGAAGTAGTCCTGGGGTAACTGAGAATCAGAGTAACAGGGAATCAGACATACATTTTTTCAAGTAATTATTCCATTTAATGTGGAATCTTAACATGAACACATTATTATGGCTTGTTTCTTCTAGCAAGCCATCAAATTACTGCCTTGCTAGGTGTGGAGGTTTTTCAGCTCAAATAATTGTAGTATGGTATGGATTATAACAAACATTTCTCAATGTATTTTGTTTTTAAATGGTAACTTTTCATACTTTTAAGTTGGTTAAAAGGTGTGATCTTCGTACTCCCTGTAAATGTGAACAATTTTCTGTGTGCAGTTTGTCTTGTGGCATTATCTGCATAAGAAAACTTGGATATTTAACATTATATAGGCTTACATGGAAGCTACCAGGACTATCTTACTCTTATTGACAATAATGAATGTCTGTGTTGGCAATTTTCAGAATTAGGCCACCTCCTAATATATGCCCTGCTGTAAATTAAAGGTCTGACCTTGATCCAACAGTGGATCACATAGATGTGAATAGGGACATAGACGAGTAAAGAAGAAAAACATATTAAGGAGATCAACATGTTCTTTCATGTTCAGAAGACATAAAGAAGAATCTATTGGAGTATTGAAAATATATGAGTAATATACAAGTAATAATGCAAATTCTTATCAAGTTTCATAAACACGTGTGTCTCCTCCTGCTGAGTGCTCTGTGTCAGCAGTGGTGCCCTGGCTGCTGTGTCCTCTCCAGAGGTTCCCCTGGGGATCTCCTGAGGTGAGAGGATGCTTCCATGTTTGCCTCAGCATGGGTTGCTGAGAACATCTGGCTAGAAGAGATCATACCAGCTTTCCTACCTTTCCAAACCTTGTCTTGATATCTTCATGTTGCTGAGGGTCATTAGAAAATGCATACTAAAAACCCCTTGGAAAATGGATAGAGAAGGAGGAGGTGAGGAGTGTCTTAAAATTCAAATAGCTCTCCAGGATCCTGTTGAGGACTGGCTGTTAGTTTTCAGCCCCAGTAGTCCCTGTTAGTTCACTTGCTCCCACAGCTGAGGTTTTAGATTACTCAAAACCCCTTCAGGTCAGCAGAGTTCCTCTGCTAGTTGTGTTCTGTAGTCTTGGGCAAATGCTTGGTTGATCATCCTGGTTGACCATCCTCATTTTAGAATAAAGTCAGTTAATTCAATGTGAAGGTGAAAAATCCCCTTGTGCCCTAACTCCCTGCTTCTGTGAATACCCTGAGGATTTGTTTCTTATCCTTCAGAGATAACTGCATTTAAATAAATCACTGAACAGGAATAAAATTTGCTTATGATGCAGTTCCAGGGGATTATCTTAACCCACAGCAGACTGGGTGTTCTGCTTCCTTAGAAATGTGCAAGTGTTGTAACAATTGGGAGATCTTCTATTACAAAGGGAATGTCATCCTGATATTTTCAGTAGGCTGATGGCATGTCTTGGAAAGTGAACCTGGTTTTGTTTGCATTCACCCAGTGGTGATGTTATTGAACAGTAGGTTGATCATTACCCAAGTTCAAATACTGGTGAAGCTCAGCTGAAAACAAGACTGAAATATGAGAGAGAGTGAGCTGTGATGTGAGCTGATAGCTGGGCAACAGTGAGGAGCTATTGCTACTCCTAAAATGAAATGTAATCAAATAAATTTGGCCATTTGTGTTTCTATGAATGTGGTTTATTGAGGGGTAGGTTGGTTGTGTATTTTTTGATCCTGAAATCTCTCCTGTTCTTTTCCTGTTGTGTTTATGGCTTTTGTTCTTTTGTCTGCAGGTGTAGAATTGGTGAGAAGTGTTCAGAGGTGAACAGTGGTATGTGGACAAGAAGTCCCGTGGCATTTCCAAACCAGGTATCTGTCATATCTGTCATATGCTTCAACAACTCCAGCCTTCTGCCATTCTCTGCTTTTAAATATACTATTTTTAGTAGATGAGCAAACAATTGAAAAGATTGGAAATGTTTTGGAGAAGAATCGATGAGGGTCTTTTCCTTTTCATCTGTCAGATGCTTCTGGTGGGTTAATAACTCCATCTACAGTTCATCACTGAAATAGTTCCAGAAATACTGGAAATATGAGCCTGACCCAGGTGATTAATAAGGTACAACCCAGATTCTGTTCACATTTTAAGCAATGGACAGTGAGGAGAATACAGTAGTGTGAGGGTAAAACTGCACAATTTTGATGTGCTTTGCTGACACTGCTTTTCAGTGGCACAGAGAAAGAGCATTCACACAGAGCTGAAGCTGTTCTGCAATGGCTTTGGGGCAGTCTCTGTTCTGATATGGGAGACTTCAGGGCCTGTGGAAAAATGCCAGTGGAAATGGGGGCTAATGGGCTTTCTCCCAGGGGAATATGAACCCTCTAATTTACTCAGGATGGACAAGAGGAGCAGATCTCATCCCAAAGTCCAGGGGCAAAGTTGGAAGGGAAAACAAGTGGAAAAAAAGCTCTGATCAGCTGCAGACGGATGCACATCTGCTTTCCCCATGCCTTGAGGGACCAGACAAGCTGGTTTCTTTCTGGCTAGTCCTCCTTCCCAGCCAGCCAGCTCAGGGACTGGAGGTGCTGATACAGCTCCAGGTGCTGTGGTCCAGTGGAACATGGGCAACAGAGGTTCTGATAAGGGTCAGGGATATTCTCATCTTACGTAGAAGTCAATTTTCACAGGTTATTCTTCTGGTTTTGCTGGTGTTACTTGTGGCAGTAGACCAGGGTAGCAGTAAACAAACATAAAGTCCTTGTACATGAGCTACAAAGAGAGTTTGTGTGAAGTATTTATATGTCAGTGTGTTCATCTGTTTGTGACCTGCTTTGCCTTATCCAAAATAGACATATTAAAAATTACTGCTGTCTATTAGTGTAAAATAAAGAGGCAATGGCAATGAACTCCAGAAAGAAGCTTAACTACTAATCAGTTATTATTATGACAGATGTATGACAGGCTTTGTGGGCATCACTTTTAGTGTGCATGACCACATGTGGGCAAAGGTACTAAAACAGCTCTGCTGTCAGAGCTGTCACCCCCTTCTTTGGAAGCTATGGGAGCTCTGTGCTTCTGAGGGCATTACTTTGTAGGGATCTAAGTAGGCATTCTGATGTATTCATTACTTCAGGTTCCTACATAATTCTTTTTTTTTATTTATTTATCTGTCAAACCAGCCATAAATTTATTAACAACAGACTTATTTAGTAAGTGATCTGCTTTAAAAAAATCAGCTAACAAATTAAGGACAGAAATACAAAAGTGGTTTCCTAAGCTCAAAAAGCAAGGAGGAAATAGAACCAGGATATCATGGTACTCATAGTATTTTCAGCATGTTACAAATATAAATGTATTTTCTGGCACAGTAGGATTTTTCTATATGAACCATATTGTAAGTGTGGAGGTTAGATGCCTGTAAAAACCATGATCCAATGCCTTTTATCTTTGTGACTGGTGAATTCTGACTGTTACACCATCTTCTTCCTGTATGATTGTCATTCAACCCTGTTTGCTGGCACCCTTGACAAAATCTTCTGTCAAAATAACTCCAAAACCAGTATTTGAACTAGGCATTTAAGAAAATAATGTAGTTTATTTTCAATGATCGTGATAGCTAAACATTTCTTTGTGAATCAATTTTTTCCTAGTGTTATTTGCTCTTGAAATCTTTGGAGATTATATTCTAGTGACATCTGTTAACACTGCTACACTTAACATGTAATTAGGAAGGGAAAAAAAAAGAAAACAGAAAACAAAAGCCCATGCCAATCTAAATGTGCTTGAAAGGTGCCAGATTGATAACTCTGGAGAATTGAGTCCTCTGTTTATCCTCTGAATTAGTGCAACAAAATCAATGGCAGCACAAACTCGCTCATGTCACCCTGAAATGTCTTGTGCTCGCTCAGCTGTGAGGGCAGCCTGGGCTTCGTTTCACCCACAGCCCTCAGGATCCCAGTAGGAATGATATGAAGGATGTCATCCCATGGTGGAAGGACTGTACTGAGAACCCTAAACTCATTTCAAATAAATTTCTGACCATCCATCCGAGGTCAAACTTTTGGTGGCACTTTGCAGTTCGAGCATGGATTACAAATGGTGATTCTGAATTAAAAGGCTTTATGGTGCATTTCCAATCTCTTAACTATCTAATCCCCTGGTGTGTTTGACTTAATGCACAAACTGCCTCTGACATGACAGAGCCAGAGGCATTACAATCTATCATGTCAAGGCTTCATACATTAACAGCACTTGTTAGCACACACTGGCACAGTGCTGGAAGAGTTCTGAGTTATGCTAATGATCCATGGATAATGGGGCACAGGGAGCTTTCTGAACCACACCTTTAAACCAGTGCCACAGTGCTTTTAGGATGTGTCAAAGTGCAAGGAGGCTTGGCACTATAACACGCTTTAATGCATCTTCAGAGCACCTTATCTTGTATGCTCTGCTTTAATTGAGATTAAATGGCTTTGAAGGTCCAAACACAATTTCAAGGACAATGCAATATCTCCTATTCTCAGTGAAAGGTTTTTAATGCATTTCCTTAAAACCAAGACAAATATACCATACAAACACATTACACCAGACTGATGTTAAAGGTCTGTCTCAAACCAAGAGGAGCCAACACAATTTGAATTTAAAACATGGTATAGTATTCCCTAGGCTCCCACTGGGATGGGGTGAGAGAACTGCAGAGGAGCTTGGGTTCTGCAAGAGCACCAGGTAGCAAAGTAACAGCAGAAGCAACACTTTCTAAAAAGGAAAATAGAGGAGCCTGGATCCTGTGGAAAGTCAGATGGAATTTGTGCCAGTGAAGGCTTGTGAGAGTATTCGTCTGGGGGTACATAGTCTGAACTCTTTGCACGGTGTCAAAGCAGGAGCAAAACCCTCCTGAAAGTTTGGGTTTTAGTTTGTCCCCCTTGTCTTTACAACATTTCTGTAATAATGGTTTAAGAAAATATAAATAGATGTCATATGAAAAGAGAAATGACAAAAAAGGAGAGTTAGCCCCCCTCCTCTTTTTTTGTAACTTCAGTTTAATACTTAGCATTTTCTTTAGTTGCAAACTTGCCCTCTCTGCCTTGCTTCAGTGATGATATAAAGGTGCTGCAGTACCTTGGAAGATGTTCCTGCATTCCAATAACAATAACTGTGTAGTTTCATGACCCTCCTGAGCTTACATTTGAGGACTCACTGGAAAATCTGCCGTCATATCACAAGGATGTGAAGTCTAATACTGCCAATTTTCTGAATTATTCATTAGTCTGAAGGAAAAAGAAGCAACAAAGACACAGGCAGGTTCTTTTTATTTATGGTTTTACTACTCTTCATATTTTTTAAGTGAAGGGAATACAATTCTTCCCTCTTTTCCACAACAACAACAACAGAAAAGAAAACAAAATGTGTGTGCTTGAAAAGTTGGGATTTCTGGGAATACATTTTCCTCTTTTAGCTAGCATTTTAACATAAGGTAAAACATTTTTTTGACAAGGTAAGTAGAGTAAACAAAGATCAGTGAGAAAGCAGAAATTATTGAAGTACTGGAAAAACTGCTGCAGGCTACTTTTTCACACATTGCTGCTCAAGTCAGGATTATGCTATGACAGTTCTAACTCTCCTGCTGACATCCTTATAGACTCTATTACATTATTTACTTCTTGTAAAATAACATTCTATTACAGCTCCTTCATGTCCTGCTGCTAGTCTAAGTTCAAGGGGAAGAAATTCTGCTCTCCTCACTTCCAGCTCGTTAATACAGCTCTGAGGAGATCATTATTAAGAAGACTGATATGCAGCCCCTATTTCGTGCCCCATATTCTGTTGCAGAAACAACTGTATTTCTGGGGTGTTGGTCTTCACTTAAATCAACAGCACAGGTAAAATGTGTCAGCCTTTGTCTGGAAGGATCAGGGAATTATGCCCCACCTTGTGCTGAAGATGTAATGTCATTTTTATGTCTCTAAGGGGGGAAAGCTTTCAGATATTTCTCTTGCTTTTTCATTGTAGGGAAAAGTGAAGCCAAGCATGCAATCATACCTGATTTCAAAAGGAAAGAGTTGATTGTCAGTAGACTTGCAGGAACATCTGTGGGTAAACCAAGGTTAAAAGCAGACAGGTTGCTTGAATACTCTCTGAAAACTGGCTTAGGTCTCTTTTTCAGTGTCAGGACATAATCAAACACATAAGGCCCACGTAAGGAGTGTGCTGAAACTTGTTTTCTGGGAAGACATACTTATTAGGGCCCAGAAAAATGAATTTGCCTCCTATCTCTGAATTCTCACTGTAAGTCAAGCTGGCAACTAGGTGTACCACTAGCAAAATACTCCCACAGTCTGGTAGAAAGCTCCCAAAGCATCAGCCTTTGAAAAGTCCTACTTTCATCACTGCCCAAAATCACCCTGGCAAGTCAGTCCTCAGCCCTGCTGCTTGCAGTGTGAATCTTGAAAGCATCACTTGACACTTGCAGAACTGGCATCAAACCACACTTGACACTTGAAGAACTGGCATCAAGCCACACAGCAGTGACCAGGTGCTTTGAGATGGTCAGAGGACAGGGCACTGCACTCACAGTTCTGAGCAGTGCACTTCATCAGCCTTCAAAACCTGTTTGGACCATCCCTAATGAAATTTGGGTTGCATTTCATCAGTAATAATACAGATAACGTGATAGTTATCTAATTATCCAGTCCTTGGGAAGAGATACTTAAACTTCCCAGTAAAAAGTGAATCATATGTGCTCTTTCTTGAAGGCAAACAGTAAAACAACTGGAAAATCAGCACTGGTGGCAACAGCATTTCCTTATGGATGTGGTGGGTGCAAAGCATTTGGCCAATGATATCTGAAGTTTGGCAGGGACTGTGTGGGAATTAAAGGTGATTTTTGCCACTTTCCTCTACCAGGACTTCAACCACTGTCTCTTGTATTTTCACTGTGCAGCTTTGAGTTATGGCACTGAACTCAGGGATAAAGTTACATATGTAAGTGTGCTGTGTCAGGAGCTGGTGATTGTTAACTCTGCTTCATGGCCATGGCCATGGCTAATTAAATATCTTATTCCTCATGAGAAGATTCTCTAATGATCCTTCACAGAGATAACAAGTGAAAGTGGCAGGAGGTCCAGTTTAAATAGTGTAGTTACCAATTCTCCCAGAGTAATCTCACAGGATAGACACTTGCTATTTCTTTCACTATGGGGCTATTGGTTAATCTAAAAGAATTATTTTGATCCTTGGAACTCTTTGATTTCGAGGGAGTTTGGGACAGATTCCCACTGTTTTGCTTTACAGCTTTATTGGTGTGTTGATCTGTGACCTGAGTAGGTCACACAGGCACTGGGATGGGCCACAGGTATTACTGGCAAATTAAAAAGCAGCTTGCTCACTGGTGCTGCAAAATTTCATTTCCCTTAGGTGTGAAAGATGATCCTCTTCTTCATCCCCTTACTCCTCTATCTCCCCAGTCTGACCTGCTTTTTTCTAAAAGAAGGGTTGATTATTCTCTGGAAAACATGTTTTGAAGGAATTTCAGTAAAATACCATGAATATCTGACCAGCTGTTGAAGTCATTTAGTTCAAGTGCCTGTAGAATGTTTTTAAGACCTGGTGTCCTAGCTCAGTTTGCTAGCACTGGTAATTCAATCTTTGAACCAGGGAGTCATTATATTTATCTGTTTGCATTTGGGTTTTATAGACCCCCAATTACTGTTATCAAAATATGTTAAATTAACTGTGTTCTAGGGAAGCAGATAATTTCAGTGCAGACTGGTAAATATCTGATTATAAATGAAGCTACCTTTTATTTATTGCTAAGGCTAGCACATTCATCAGCATGCCTAATTAAAATTTAACAATTAATAAGCAGTGGCAAACCCTGTACGAAGGTCAGTAGCAACCTAAGCAAACTTATCAAAAATGCAAAGGGGTTTAGAGTTTTTAAAAAGTTCATTCTGTCCTTAATTAACAGATCTAATTACAGCTCTGCCATAGCAAAATGTAAAATGATCTCTTCAAAAGACGAGAAGTCAAAGGTTTAATAGTGCAGATAACCTTCTTCTTCAGTACATACTGACCCAAGTGTAGAAGGGAATTTCACCAAGCAGGCAACAGAGTTGATTGGATGGCTTTGGCAGAAATTTAAGCTAAGCAATACATAGAAATCCCCGAACAACAAAGGAATTGAGAGGGAATAAAAACTCTCTTGTGTCTTGGGATTTGAAATAACACCAAGTCAAGACTTTGGATAATCTCCTTTCTTAGCAAGTTGTCAATGTATTTATTCTGTGACCTTTGCTGGTTGGTTTTGAGTAACACTTTCTGTTCTGTGGACTGCATGTGTTTAATTATCACCTCATTCAACAAAAATGGACAGTGCAAAAATCAAGGATAATCTAGAATATCAGAGCTAAATACAAGAGAGCAAAACACTTAAAATTCCTGCAGTTTATAGTCAGCATTTAGGGGCTGAAGGGCAATTTTCCAAGTTTCACTGAAGGGTTTAGTTCTGCATTACTTCTTCAAGAAGACCAAGAAAAAAGTGAGCATTCTGTTCTGAGTTTTGGAGGAAGAGACTGGAAATGAACAGAACTGAGTTCATCAGTAAGGGAATTAAATCTTCCTGGCTGATTTATGTGGGCAAGGGTCATTACATGTGGGTAATAGAAAGTGGCTGAAAGAAAAACTAGACTGCTTAAAATTAATAATATATGGCTGAAATGAATTGTTACTCTTCATCTTTACGTTTGGATTAGCAGAAGGAGCACTGGTATGAGAGGCAAGATCTCTTCAGGAAACCTGACCTGTGTGAATATCCTTAGTGTTGCCTTTCATACCCTGCCAGAGACAGAGGGAGTGCAGACCTATGAACACAGGTACAGAAAGTAGAAACAAAGGAATCACAGTAATTGTCTTGGACGGGCTCTGAAACACAGGAGCCACATTCATCTTATACTGGAATTGCAGTGCAGCACAACAAATTTTTCAACCAAAAGGCTCATTAAATGCAACAGGAAAACAGAGAGTCTGTTCTGAGCAATCTCCATGAATTGGCCTCTGGCTTTATACCACGGCACTGTCATGACCTGAATTAATTTCATATGACATGATAATTTCCTATTGGCAGTAGGAGGGAAAAAAAATGAAGACTGCTCAGGCTGATGAGCATTTTAAGACTTCTCTTTAATTCCTTTTCTTAAAAAACATATCATCTTGTGTTTTTAAGCTGCCTGGCTTGAACTGATAGGTATCATCCCCCACTAATAACCTGCTGTAGCAGTGTGGCCTCATGCTAGTCTTGTGCTGCATGTTTGAGAGCAGAAACAGAGAGGATTTCAAATTTAACCAACATACTCTTTTTCTACTCAAAGGAGCCAGACACCCTGTGACATGGGCCATGACACGATCCCCATGTCACCTTTAAAGAAATTACAGTGATCTATTTAAAATGTGGGTGCTCAAGAAGAGTTTTGGCTGATATTTGGTCCTTCCCTGCATCCTGCCTCAGTACAGGAGACAAAACTGGTCCTGCCATGTGGCTTAAAAACACAGATAGTTGCCAACATCCCATTATCACATTCCTTTCTTCGGTAACACTTTCTTTAAGATAAGAAATGAACATAATTACTTGAGTTCTGCTGATGGGAAGTGAAATATCAGAGGTGGGCATTATTACTGTTACTGGTGTTATTATTACTGAAGTAGCAGGAAGTGCAGTGCTATAAAAACTCTTCTAAGCAGTCACTCCCTTTAACAGACCATTAAAGGTTCACTTCACACTTATATCTCTTTCTTCCAGACTGAATCCTGAATCATTAATTTTGCACTTGACGTTCCTTAAAGAAAGATTTTTTTTTTCTGAAGCAAAACCTTCTCTTGATGTCTGAATGCACCCTGAAGATGTTAATCACCAGAGACAGGCATCCAAGACAAAAAGCCATCCAGGTTCCTTGAATTTATTGAGACTTGAAAGCAGCAAGATGTGAAGATTTTTGTTTTATTTTCCAGCACTATAGAGTGTCCAAGCTTCAGACAATATCCTTTTCTAATAGCAACCTGAGGGAGAGTAGTTGTTACAGGAGTATGTGATCCAGGACACTGTAGGAAAGTGTGATAGATCAGATTAAAGAGCAAAGAGAACCAAACTAAACCCTTCCTCCCTTCCCCCCTTCCCTTGCCAAACTTGCAGTTTACAGATCAACTGGCTTTAAATAAAAATCTTATGGAGAGACTCAACAGTAAGGAAAGTACAATCTTTGGGTTGTGCAGGTAACATACCTCTACTGAAAAGATTATTTTTTTAAATTCTACCTATGTCTATGAACTTTTTTCTTCTCTTCTTTCCCCTTTTTCTTTCCCTTTTTCTTTTTGTTTTCCCTTTTCCCTGTTCTCTCCTTTCCTTTCCAAGACATTTTTCTCTGTCTGTGCTTCACCAAAACATGAAATAAGTTCAGGGACTCTAATAGGTCCTTTAATATTTTGTTTGGAAGAGACACCCTCTCCCTGTATACAGACCTCCTTCCCAAAAGAGTTTCTCACTTTCTTTTAAGAATATCACAGCACCATGAAAGCAAGCAAGTGATATTTAATTTTTGGTCTTCTGTGAAGCTTTTTCTTCCTCTTTTCCTATCCCAGAACAAATTCTTTCTAAAATAAAGCAAATGTGAAGCAAGTGATGAATTAACAAATGAAGGCCACTCAGATATTCTCAGGCTCAGAAATCCTGAATATCTCATGCATTATTGCCCTCTAGTGTTACTGCAGAATCTGTGTAGAAGATTCCATCTGCAAAATTGAACAACAAATGTACATTCCATAGAGGCCAGAGCTGACCCTGAGAAGAAGTTATCATATATCCATGAAAAGAGGCACTTTGCAATTCCTTGATTTTGGTTGGGTCAGTTATCCAAGGGCTTGACTGAGAACCAGTGCTTTGAATATTCATTCCCATACAAAGGGAGGGGGGAGCACAGGGATCTTTGCTCTCCACAGCTCTATTTGTACTCCAAGGAGGATGCCCCTGGTGATGTATGGACATTTTGATCTAATTCCAGTTTTCCTGTGGCTGCAAGTTTCTCTAGGAGTTTAAAATGCTTGGTTTAGCAGTTGGCCAATATAAATAAAAGAAATAAACATGGCAGTTTAAGCTCAAATCAGCATTTTTGTAGAATGGCATGAACAAATTGGAACATGATCTGTTACTATGTCTGGTTAATGAGACTTAGATGTGCATCAAAGAATGAGAAAAAAGTAAATACTTGTCACTTTTTATGGAAATATCCAAGGTTTTCAAATTTCCAGGGAAATTTGCAAGTTGAAATGAAAAGAAAATTACTAAGTCCCAGTGCTTTCCTTATGTCTAAAAAAATTCTTGATGTAAACAGTCCCAGACTGTGAGGGAGTGTGGATCCAGATATGTCCTCTCCATGAAAGTAGGGACTAAACACCTACTGTCCCCTGCCAGAGAAAAATTTTATATTAGTAGACAGGCAGTTTGCTGGAGTCGGTGCTGAAAATTAGGACCTTGTACCACTATTTCAGTAATTCCTTACTTTTAAGTAAAAGTGGCCAACAGGAATGTTCAGTTTCTTTGAAAATGAGACCACCAAAGTCATGGTTTGGTTGATATTTAAATGGTGTTCAGTATTATTACCAGCCAGGTATTAAATACTGCACATTTCCTCATTTGCTGGAGTTCTGCTGGAAGGCTTAGTGGGTAAAAGATCTCACTAACTGTGGGATGCTAAGAGTTCAAATTTGGGATTTCCAGCATCATCTTATTCTCCTGTGCTTCACTTTTTCCCATCTAGAAAATAGGATCATGAAATTATTCTCTTATGTAGTATTTTTCCTGCAGATGAAAATGGTCCATTAGAGTTTGGGGTTTACTACATAATATCCAGAATTCCTCTGAAAGCTCTAAACACAATAGGAAAAGTTACTAGATTTTTTTTTTTAATACTGTCCAAAATCACACTAGCTTTTTAGAAAAGTTCACTGACCTTCCTGAAACTGTAGAGCTCAGATCAGCAGGTAAATGCACTTTCTTCAAACCATGCATCACATTCATTTTGCTGCCATTCAGGGGGTGGTTTGAGAGAAAAATCCAGAGAACTCAAATCAAGAGTCCTGAAGTGATCCATGGAAAGTACAATGTCCAGTTCTCTCAAGGGTGCTTTCATCCTGTTCTCATGCAGGAGCTCATGTGCACCTCTGGAAAAGATTTTGCTGGGAACATGCTGATGAAATCCAGCAAAGAACTCTGCTCATTTCTTAGTCAAAATCCTGAAATCCCCAACAAAAGGTGGATCATGACATCCCAGCGAGTTTACAAACAAGAAATGTTACTATGGCTTTTACATATTGGTGTTGGGCCTGATTTTTGTCTCATCCTGATTTCACAGCTGTCTCCTGCAGTCAGCTCTGTTGACATAACGTGATCCTAATAAAAGAAACAGGGTCAAAAGCAGTGCAAAACATCCCATTACATTGTGTGATCTATTTATCTGTTGCTTTAAGTCTGTTCTACTTGTTCTTTTGCCAGCCATTTACAGGCACTGATGATTAGACTTTTAAAGTCACTTGGGCTTTTGCCATGCTCAGTAACTCCTGGAATTTTCAAAGCAGCTGAGATGCTTCTGGGTTTTAAAAAAATTTGACAAGAGTGAGACACTAAAATTTTTCAAAACTGTCAGTAAGTATTTATATGCATCTTTAAAAATGAAATGTCTATCAAAATGTGACCCTAATCCCTTTCTGAGAAGAGAAGACCGTGACATCCCAGTACCGGGTCTGTTACACCACACTTTTGAAACACATTTGCCAACAGTTTTTCACATCTACTTGACCTGCCTGCAAGAAGTCAGCATTCAAACAACTTAGAGAGGATGATTTAAAGCCTGATCTTGAACAAGACACTATTTCTCTAAAAGATTTTGATTGTCTTTAACATTTCATGCTCTAAAGCTCATTTTTTTAACCATCCTCATAACTAGATTTTTATGTTGAATCTTTGTGATTCAGAGAAATCAAATCTCAGAGTGATTTATGTGTCCCCCCTTAACTATGCTTACAGCTTTATAGTAATCTTAGGTTGTGCACTAGTTGGGTTTTTTTAAATTCCAGGCTTTTTAAAGGATTCCTCTCTGAAGGTTAATGGGTGGATGTACTGCAGGTTGTGGTTTCCTGGGACACCATGAGGCTGATGGTGTCCATGTATGTGGTTAAATGGAGGCATTTTCCAGAAAGGAGTTCCACTAGAGCAAGGGAGGACTTCAGAGCAGCAGCAAAAGGTCTGAAGATTAAATTTATAGCCCATGGCCACTGCAGCACCCATGCCCATGGAGGGAGGGATCTGTCAGGGTGAGCACAGCACAGGGGTGAGCACTCTAAACCTACTATTGAGCCAGTCACAGCAGGAGTTAGGTAAGAAAGATTGCATCTTTACCTCTGATTTGAGCTGGACACAAACGGGATGTTTCTTATGGTCAGAATACAAGGGTTGTTTAATTTGGAGTTGCTCAATTTTTGCATAAGCAACCCAGAAAGGTGAGCTGCTGAAGAATATGAGAAAATTCTGTAGAATCCTGTAGAATCAGGAAGTAGTTTTGATAATTTTTACCTCTTACATTAACAATAGAGTTTTAAGTAAGACACCACTTCAGAAGAACAGCAATGAAAGGAGAACACAGCTGTGACTTTCAGAGTTTGCAGGGCTGGCAGTGAGAGAAAATGCATCTCTACCTGTAAAGTGGGCAAATTTATTCTGTAAGACTTTGAGAGAAAATAAATTTGGAACTTCACAATGCTATTTGTTCGGTCACTTTTCAGCATATAACCACTGCTGAAAGTTCTCAGCATAGTCAGTAGGAATCTCATAAGCATCTCAATGCACCTCACATCCCTGCCTCTGTCAAGAGTCAGCAACCAAGTCGATAACAAGACCCATCTTCTTTTATTTTGCTGGAGAGACTCTTAATCAGTTCACAGCTGCCTGGTATGTGTCTAATTTTATGTAGCAAGATAAAAATGAGCATATCCATATCCGTACTGACTTAGCAAGTTCAGAGGTATTTTGCTTTGAAATTTACAAACAGGTAGGATCCATGACTGGAATTGCAAATGTAGATAAGCATAAAACATTTCAAATTGCATTTCTTTTCTTCTTAAGTGTTCCTCTGCAGCTTGTCATTACTTGTGTAACACATCAGCAGACTCTGGACAGGCACAGCACTACAAGTGTCACAGGGTCACCTTCTCCAGGATGCAAACTCTGGTTTCATATATGCAAATACATTTTTTGAGATTGTTCACATTTTAAAAGAAAGCTGTCCCTGAGATATATGGGGGAATAACAAGAAACAAGAAAAGTTAAGCATTTAAATGCATTTTGACCTCTATGTCTGGAAAATCTCCACTGCATTCTGGAGAGTTTAAATCTGTACTGAGAAGAAAATTTGGCCCTGGAAATAGCACAGACTAGTGGGTAGGTCTATCCAGGAGCATGCTGAGCTAGAAGGAGAATTGGGTCTATGTGGTCTGAGATGATGGTTTCTGCCTTGAGTCCCATAAAGCAGAATGACAGAGAAAAGCCTATTTTTAGTGTCACGCTTTAGCTCAGGAGCTCATCTCTTAAGGGGGGGTGGTGGTGTTATGTGTAACTCCAAGCAGATCCTCAGCCCCTCATTTGGTTCAATACTTTAAATGTTAAGTGATAGCTCATATAGGGTTTTGAAATAACTTAAATCTTTCTGGGTTTGGTACCTTGAGTCAAATTCCTCTTCATATTCTCAGTCATATCTGTTCTTGCTGCCTGTAAGGGCTGAACACAAGTGTGAACTGATCTCCATGTGCCTGGGTTTCCTCTAACTGGAGAGCAAGAGAAGGTTCAACATGTAGGGCTGTTCCTGTCATTGTAGAGGCAGGGTTCAGGTCCTCGAGGGGACATGGCTTGCAGCTGGCATGAGATGCAATAGCTAATAGGTATTTAAGCTTATTTAGGATCTGGACCTCAAATGTTGGCTCTAATTAGCTCATTAAATCACTGCTGAATGAAAGAGCAGAATGAAAAAAAACATTTCCCCCTCATAGTCCTTTCCAAATTAGGGTGAGATATTTGCTGAGGGTAGATAATACCTTCACCATGCAGTCCCTGCACTGTACCTGCTCTGAAGCTGCACAGAGAACATGCAGTTCTGGCACCTCTCCCAGACCCTGCAGCATGTTCACTTTCAGTTGCAACCAGTTTAGTAGTAAAAGATCTTTCCTTGGCAGTGGCTACAAATACCAGAATTCCCACTGTGAGGAAAAGTTTAAATATTCAGAATTCACCTTCAAACCATTAGCTGAAAAGCACTGTAGGAAATTCTGCACATCTTTGTCTTTTATTCTGTGAAGAAAAGCAAAGTCATAAAATCTTAAGAAACAAAGCCTATCTTTGGCCTTGCCCTTGCCTGGATTGGGCATGTATGGAACACGTATGGAATGAGGACCTTGTTAGTCAGCAACTGAATGTTTGCAAGGTTAGTGATACGATGTCCAGCCTATCCAATTACTATACTAGAGCTTATCACACCTCTTAGAGGTCTGGAAGCCACATTCTGCTCCTGCTTCTTTTCTTTCTATCTGTTACAGTGCACCTGGGCATCTGCTAGTTTTGGTAAATTCAAGCTGACATTGTCTTAGAGAGGCAAGAGAAGACCACAGCTGCATGATCTAATGGTAATTCCCTGAGAACCTGAACTGGGCTAGTTATGGAAAATGAAGTCATTCTCCTGGTCCAGCATAAAAAGAATCTGAAAATTGCTGTTCTAGTTGACTGTTTTTATGAGGAGAGGCCTTTAGGGGAAAGCCTTTAGGTAAAACCACTATTAGTAGAAGTTTTTCAGGTAATTTCAAGCTATATGTTGTGATTCTCAATTACATTTCTTTAGTGTCCCTTTGTTCTTAACTCTGACTTTAGAACATAGGAAATATTCTCGTCTTTCCACCAAGCTGTAACTGTAGGCTTGGAAAATGTAGTTGACTTGATATGTTCTTGGCTTGCTGACTTTGCCTTATCCTCTTAACAGAATAAGTGTTCTCATGTAATAACAAACCTGACAGGTCTTCATAATTGATCCCTATTCCTGACATATGAAGGGCACAGGATGCAGAATGAAGCACTCTAAGTGTCCTGCAATGGAAGTATTGATTCTTTCAACAGCAGTACTGCCTTTCTCTGTAAGTGCCCATCTCAGCAAGAAGAAATTATGGGGGCAAAATGGACATGGGAAGTACAATTACACTTAATTGAAAAAAAAAAAGTGCAACTGATAACTCAGTGAGAGCTTGCCTAAGGATTCAGTTTTACATAGAGCCCTTAACTGTACCAACAAATTCCTTTTGGACCACTGAAGGTTAAAACAAGTATAAGTTGGGGAAGACCAATAAATCAACCCTGCTTTTACTAGACACAAGTTAGTAGTGTTCAAAACCCCTTTATACAATTAGAATGATTTACAGATGAGTGATTGGCATAGGCTGAGAGGTGCTGTGGGTAATGGGGGAAGTGATGTGAGGAGCACTGCTCACACCTCTTACAGCAAAATTATAATCAAGCAAGTTGTTCTTTCAAAGCCTTATGTCCTTGATAAACAAGGAATGGCAAGACTCATTAAAGTGCAGTGAAATCATTGTTATGCCCTGATACTGGAACAGATAGGTGTCAGGTTCTGTTATTGCTGAAGTTTTCACAGCATCCAAATGATCCCTTTGGAGGTGTGTGAGGAGGCACTTTGGCACATAATATGTGCACACCTATTCCCAAACCTGCAAAACCACTGCAGGAACCCTTTAACCTGTTCTTTCATCTTCTTTTATACATCACTGTTGTCTCACAATCTGCTCCCACTGAGCATGCTGCAGTTGTCTAACGAATTTCACATTCAGATGGTTGAGTCACATTACACTCCACAGGGTCATATAAATGTTCTGAAGCTGACAGTTGTGATTACAAGTTAGTTGGGTAAGAAGAAGACCCCTGGGCACAAATCTCTGATGTACCTGAAAATTTTTTTGGCAGGAGTGACTAAATCTATCCCAAGCCTACAAGGTCAATTTGCAGCTCGGTTGCCATCCATATTTATCTGCCTCACACATTGAAATTTTACTATGACAGTGATAGGATCTCTAGGAAATACCTCAAGGAGATTGTTTCTGTGGATAGCCTGTAATCCTCATTCTTTTGAAACAATCTTCCAGGATATGTTATTCTCCTGGTGATGCCATTTTATGCTAAGTTTAAAAAAACAAAACCAAACCAAAACAAAAACAAAACCCCCACAAAACAAACAAACAGAAACCAAAATAAAACAAAACCAAAGCCCAAACCAAAATATGTTCTTAAAGCAATAGATCTCCCCTTAATTTCAAATCTCAGTGGCTCATAACATGGTAAGCCTTGTTTGCAGCACTGTCACCAAAGGTAGGCATTGTTCTGCTAAACAATAAAGTGGTGGCTGCTAGAAGGGACAAATACAGTGTAAGATCACTAAGTAACTTAAATTTCTCATGTTATCTCATACTGTGGAAGGACTCAAGAAAAGAAAAAATACCAAAGACGTGGAAAATCCTGTTACACACACAGCCTCTTTGCTCCTAAGCACTTTCAGTTCCTGATGATCTCCCAGTAGGAGTTCCTGATCAGAACTAATATATTTAATCACAGAACTAGTATGATCAGATCAGATAACTGCAGTTACAAAAGGAATTCAGTCCTACATGTATCATGTGGATTTTAGAAGCAACAGCAATTTTAGGCACACATCTTTGTGGTGGGAAATCGGATTGTTGAAACTGGTTTTAAAGTATTCAGCATTTAGCAAGTTTAAAGGTATTTAAGCTGAGGTGATATTTGGGAAGTCTTCAGCTGAGCCTCTGGAGAGAACTGCTTCCCTAGGTCTATGATCAAGGCAGTGCATGCTTTATGTGACACAGGGACATGCCTGAGATAGAAGAAGGTTTTAACTAGGATTTTGGAATTTACTAAATGAAATGGCTGATTCGTTTCATCTCTCAACACAATCCACTTCTGAAGTGCTAAATATTGGAAAAAAAGTAAGACAGCCCTTGCTCTGAAGTAGCTGTTTAATATTGAGACAGTGCAGCTGATAATTTTGTCTGACTTCTTTCCAAGAACAAAGGAATGTAAAAGCAAGGACAGTTGCTCAGTGGCTTGGAGAAGCTGGGGGGTTTTTGTGATAGACTCTAAAATGAGCACTGAAAGGGAAGGAAAACAGCTTTCTCTAGCTCTGTTTTTCTGTTCCTTAAATTGTGAAGTATCCACATAGCAAAAGTGTTCAAGAACTTCAGCGTTCAAACTCTGTCACTGCAGCTAACTGCACCGAGGGCCCAATATAATGCACGCTGAAGTCACCAGGAGTCTTTCCACCAGCTGGAATGGATGTTGGATCAGGTTCAACACAACACAGAAATGCAAACTCTGCAGCCCTGGCTCTCAGAGGAGCTCTTTAGGATGTCAGCTGAAGTAAACTGCACTGGCTGAGCTGGTATTGTCACCAGAGATACTGAGCACAGAAGAGATTCTGCAAAATTAACCATATGCTAAAGGGTGGCCGTGGCCAGTAGATGCAGGTCAGTACATCTATTGAGAAGCACCAAATCTGTGCCTTTGAGGTGCCATGGTATGCACTGCATTGTGCAAAGTGTCCGCTCAGAAGAAATTAGTCTTTGCTGTATTTAATTTTGGTATTTAATCAAAAGACTGTATTTCACAGTTACTCCACAGACTGTTCCCTAAGATAGGTAACTAATATACAGGGAGATGGAGATGCAGAGGTTTTTACTCAGCCTATACACTGATCTCCCTTGGGACTCGAGGCAAAGTTGCTGTAGCTCCCTCCATCATTATTCAATTGCTAAAACAACCAGAAAGTGATATCAGTGTTCTATTGTAAATGTGTCCTCTTGCCATTCACAACCTGAATATTAGTTCTGCAAAGTTTTACTTTTTATTTACAGCCCTCTAAGTACATTTCCAGAGCTGGATAATACAGTCTTTGTCAGCAATACAAGCAATAAAATATTACTGTATAGCTGGCATCTCTGGAGCTAGAATACAACCCAATCAAACTGACACAACTGATAAAATTCAGTGCTGCAATTCTTGCAAAGTCTTTGCAGCACTCTGAAATGCTTGAGTACAGAATGGTCTGGAAATCAGTATGGGTTTGCCATAAAAACCCACTACTCAGTGCCAGGGAATAGTGTCCTTTGTTGCACTGATTTAGTGCTCCACGCCAGCCCCATTCTCATTAGGAATTGGTCTCCAGGGACAACTCAGAAGTGTTTTGCTGCTTTTAAGTAAGAAATCGAAATTAGCGAGAGCTTCAAGTGGAGGTGTATGTTTTCTTTTGCTGCCAGAAATCCTTCTGTCCTTTGCATCAATAAAACCTATTGATTCTAAATTTGCTAATCCTGTTGAAAATGGTTTTCTTGTACTCTCTCTGAGTCCAACAAATGGGGATGGAAAGTGATAGTTACAGTAGATGCAGGGTCATGTAAACGGTGAGTCAGAACTCCTGAATGTTGGGCTTGTTTGGTTTGGCTTGAAGAAGTAATCCAGGGCTGCATTATAGATAGATAAATAGATAGATAGATAAAATATAAACTTATTTCTTGAAGAACTGACTTCATATTAGGTACCAAAGTACTCCTTCCTATGCAAAGGAAGAAAGGGTTTTGGTGTCATGCTAACCCTGCATATTTGATAACAGAAGGAAAAATTAACCCTCTGTGTCCTTGCACTGTCTGGTGACGTGGTACATGGCATCACAGGCACCAATCCTCCTACAGAAAACCTGGTACAGAATTAGACTGACTATTGAGCCTGGAAACTCATTCAGTAACTACCAAGCTTTTAATCGCTCGGGGTTTTTTGTCTTCCCTTCTCAACACAGGAGCAACATAAATTGAAATGGAAAATGATTTACAAGGTTTTGAAATAACACAGTATATGTTAACTTGTAAGTGTCAAATATCATTAGACCTGATGGGAAGGATGAAAAACCCTGTATCCTGTGCCATGCAAAAATGTATTGTTTGGAACACAAGCTTGCAGTCAAAATCCCACCCCAGCAGTTCCCTCCTGCTTCCCTACATTGCTGCAGGGGATACTTGAGAGAAGGACAAAAAGAAACAGATATTATTGTTTCAAAGCTACATCTTTCCTTTATTCATCTCCTCTCTGCTTATCTCTCGCTGATCTTCAGACCCCCCTTTAGGAAGGAGATTAAACAACAACATGGGAAAACAAAGGAAGCACAAGATTGTTTTATTTTAAAGAAATCTTTCTCAGAAGTGTCTGCTCTCAAATGCTTTCCTTCAGATTTTAATTTTGTTGTTTCGGTTTTTTTGTGTATTTAAACACATTCCACCCTGTCATAAACACTCCTTGTGCCATTTCCAGTGTCAGGAAGGGAGATCTGGGTCTTGAGTTGATGTTGTGAAGGTACAGTTATAAAGAGAAGCAGATGGAAGATAAAATGTTGGGTGAGATTTTCTGTCTGTCTTGCCACCCGCTCATTTATTGTCTCTTTCCATCTGTCTTTGCCTGCTTTCCAAGATTTCATTGTGTACTTCTCTCACTGCTCCTAAGTGCCAGAGATTTAACTGAGAACCACTCAGCTACAGAGCTGATGTCAACAAGAAATAGTATTTAGTTATGCTGGATTGGGTTAGTATTCAGTGTTTCTTATCAGATTTTTTAAAATATAGTTGTTCATGGGTCTGCAGGAGGCTTTTATGACAGATGTGTAGCTCATTTTAACCAAAGATACATTACCTACCACCTGCTTCAGAGGCTTTTTTTCCTTCGGTGCTCACATCTTTATGTTTTGCACGTTTTTAGTCCTTATTCTCACTTTTCAACTGGTTACCTCTTGCTACTTTTTAATCCCTTTCTTTAATATTCGTTCAGCAAAATGCTTTAAGGTTTTGTTAATAGGGAAAGGATTCAGCAAGGTAGGTGGGACTGAATACAATACAAGGTTTTAAGGTGACTTTCCTGAGCTCTAAGCAGAGCTGATCCTAATGGTAGATGTTACTTTAGGAGGGACATAAACTCCTTGCCTGTCTCCCCAGCTTGAGCACAGAGATGCCAACGCTGCCCTCTCAGCTGCAAGTGGCAGGGGGAAAAGGACAATTAAACAGTAATAGCTGCTGACTGGTTTATACACCATGCTGATAGTTTCAAAGTGCTGCAGCCTCAGAAAGACACATAAAACTGATGGTTTTAAGCTCACTTGACATTTTGTTCAGATAAGCACCAGTATTTTCCATGTCAGGGGAAAATCTGTGTATGTGTGTCTATAAATCAGAAAGCAAAGTCTATTGTTCCATTTACTGGCAGCCTCAGGTTAGAGGACTGAAATGGCCCAAAGCAAAACCACTAAAATGCCGTAGAATCCTGCTTAGAATAATGATGGAAATGCCCAGTGAACTGCATGATGTGATGCTGACAATTCCTGGATATGGACAACGAGCTATAACTACTGTAAAGGCAAGACAGCCTGAGGTAAGGGCCAGGTGCTGGCATCAGGAGCTTTCAGGAGAGGGTATGGAAAATGACCCAGGTCAGCTCTGCAGCTGAGAGAGGATGTATGTTTGGAAGAAAAGATTGGGAGATGGAGGTGAGGGTACTTATCTTTGGGTCATCAGAGCAAGATGGTCATTTTAAAGACTTAAAATACATCCCAACACCTTTCAACACCTAGATGTGGTTACTGGTTTGTTCTCAGTGTGGTTCTTTTTTCACTGTTCATCCATTCATTCAGCCTTTCTCTGATTTATTGTCCTGAAACCACAATTGTGTGAATTGGCTCCATGAAGTTATATAAGGTTTTAACAGATTCTCAGCCCCGGGGGGGTGGAATCCTTCTTCCTCTCTATTTCCATCATCCCTGTCCTCTCCCCTTAAGGATAGGTGCATTCATTTCCTCTGTTAGCTATTTTTGTGAAATAGTTAAATGCTGCCAGGCATTGAATCAGTTCACCTGTGATATGTCACAAAACCCTGGCAGCAGATGCTATCCTGTTGTGAAAAAAAAAATCATATGCAAGTTATTTCTCATGTTCCTCTCAAGATAAACCTCTCATTTACTGTCTCAAGACAAACATCTATTTCTTTGTGAAGCTTAAATTATGTTAGTAGTTTGTTCATTATTATTTTTATTATTTTTCATTCACTTAAGAATGCTTCTTTATGCAGTGGACTTCAGTGAAAGCCATTTTGGTAAGAATTATGGGATGAACAAAGGTAGGATTAGAAATTTTCTTAATAGAAAAAACAAAGGTCTTGGGTGTTTTGGGTTTTTTTTCTTTCCAAGCAATTATATTATGGGAGTACAACTGGAAGTTCCTCAAAACTTCATGCCTGAATTTCTGAAAAAAATAATTCCATCATGATCATTCCCATATGTTTTGTAAAAATAAATAGTTCTCTGTACTCAATTTGCTTCAACAATAGGCATTAAAATATTTGTTATATATTTATAGTGGACGCAGCTACAACATGTGTCTTCATGTCTTGTAAATAAATGCTTTTTCTCTTTGTTGGCCAATTCCACACTAGAAGTCTTTCTGAGATACCATCCTGTTGAAATCTTAGCTGACATGTTTTCTTTCCTGCCTTTTTATAACATTTCAGTGGTCTGGGACCTGAATTAAAATACATTCCTCAGTCTGATTTATTGTGTTATTTCATTTTTAAAGTTGCATGGTCACTGCAGTGCTACTAATATGTACAGGGTGAAAAGGAAAAGAACCTAAAGCTTTTCTTCAACCTGTTTTGCAAACTTAGGAACACCAAGCTGTACATTGGCATCGGCATGTGCTGTTCTCCAAATATTCTCAGGGGTATTTATTGGTGTAAGGAGTCTCCAGTCTGTGTAAAAACACCACAACCAGCTCCTTTGCCATATTCCCTTAGGGAATCAGAGGACATAAGAAAATTGTGTCTGATGTCTGCTGAACTCTGCCCATCTGGCTATGGGAGATGTCACGTTGGAAGACACCCATTGTAGATTAGACCAGTTGCTTTGGCTCCCTGACTGTTAAGACACAGGAACTGGGTTGCTGGTTTCCCCAACACAGTCAATCCCATCTGCAGCAAATGGTTCCATGTAATGCTCCCATCAAGCTGTGCAACAGCCAAATCCATCACCATTTTCCTTGGCACCTCTACACGCAGATGCAGAGATAACTGTGCTATCTGGGATGTTCCTATGAGATCCCTTAGGGTAGCACTAATTCCTTAATGACTACCACAAGTGATTCCAATAGCTCATTGCCACGTAGTGAGACACAGCTCACATTCCCTGTTTCCTTTTTCAGAGAAGGGAATGTTTCTGTTCTGAGAAATGCACTAGATTTTCCTTCAAGTGTTTCTGAAAGAGCAGGACAAAGCCATTACACTGTCATGTAGGCTGCTTTTCCAAGCCCACACTTATCTGGCAATAAATACTTGGATAGGAGTAAGATGAAGTTGTGAAATCGAATCATGATATCTCAGCAGATGGTAACAAGCAGCCTAAATACGAGGTGAGTGCCTCAGATGTTTGCCTTGACTCTGAGAAGAAGATTTATACAGTTATGTTCTACCTTCAAAGGAAATACCTAAATGCCTTTGTTAATCTAGATCTGTGCTACATTAACTTTCATAGGCAGACAAGATCTCTGTTGCACTCTGAGGTAGATTATTGGTCCTTCTGAGCCAGGAGGCACGTAAAAGATGACAAGAGGGAATAGGCTTCTCTTGAATTTACCAGACAAGTTGATAAATTGTATGTGAAAAGGGAGGTTGGAAGTATAAATATGTTCTACATCCTTTCCATGACAGGCTATGGAATATTTATTATAAATGGAGACATAAAGCAGGAATAATCTTCCCCATGACCTCACTGTGACAAACTGGCTTTCTAATTCTTGCTGAGTGCTGATTATTACTTGGCTAACACTCTGAGCTGAAGATGAAGCATGTGCTAAGTTGCAAGAATTCTTACAAATAGGCTGAGCTATTTCCAGAAGGGCAATTTTAAGGACACATTCATGTTTTTACTTGCTGGAGTATTTTTTCTTAAGGCATAAGAGGAGATCCACATATGCTGAAAACCTTCAGGCAAAACCAATCTGAATGCAATTGCTCATTTATGCATTGTGTAGTGCCTGGCCCAAGGAAGCAGTGGGATTGGTAGGATTGGTTACATGCTAGGAAAGGCGCTCTCATTAAACACCTTTTGGAGGTGTATATTAAGGGATCAGGTGTAACACTAATAAACTTGCTTCAGTTTTTATCGTCTCGTGGCAAAGGTAGCTCAGAAATACATAGGTATAATATATAAGAGTAGAGGTAAGGGGTTCCTTGTTGAGTTTTATCACTTGCTGGGAACATCCAGGCTGTGTTTATGTATAGACTTTGCTCATGCTTTGCAAACAGCTCGAGCCAGTCAGCTCTGCCTGAACAGTTGTCTTGTTGTTCCACACCTCTCTTATGTTGCATGATGTGCTTTTCCAAACCTCATCCCAACTCTTGATCAGTTCCTCTTACACTTACACAGCAACAAACTCCAGCCACGGGAACTTGACAACATCTTTGTTCCCCTGTTTTCAGGGCCTGCTAGTGGGAACCTTTTGCAATTTTGTTCCTCAGCCATCTTAATGTCTAGTTATAGGAACAAGGGGGAAAAAGGTAAAAACTTTTCAGGTGTTATTCCTGCTAAACAGCAAGGATAGTACACTTCTGAGGATGGTTGTTTATAGCATTTCTTCTAATAATGTAAAAAAAATGTATAAATGAAGAATTTATCATTCATTTTCTAATAATCTAAACGCCTGTAGCTTGCTTTCAAAGATTTTCCATATGACATAGGACTTTTTGTACAACTAATTCTACCATCTCACCACACAGTCTGCTTCTATGGTACAACAATTTGGGGCTGAAATTAGGACCACTGGGGGAGATCAGTGGAGGGGATTGTCTCACATGAAGAGTGTAAAACACAATAGAATGAGCAAATACCTCTTTTAAGTTCTAGATGAGCTGTGGGAAGTTTTTGCTTCTATGAAGTTTCACAGACTACCTGAATTTAAATCTCCTAAATCTGTGAAAACAGAGTAGGTTTTTTTACTTCTTTCAGATCAAAAATACAAGGCTTTCTCCAAAACTAGACAGGCTTAACCCTGAGCAGCACTGACAAGAGAGAAACACCATCTGCAGGCTCAGTGTTCCATTGGCTCTGTCATCTGAGCCCTGAGGTATTATCAGTGCAAGCACAGGGCTCATCCAGGCCATGGGATGAACCAGCAGGTGTATCTCACTTTCTCAGGTGGGTCAGCCTTTCTCCTGTTTTACAAAAACTGTGACAACTCTGTGTCTCTGAGGTTGTTTTCAAGAAAAAATGGGAAAAAATTGGGTTTTTTCAAGCAAGTCATCCAGCAAATGTAAGGGTCTGTTTCTTGTATTCTTGAAATGACTTTGAAACTTTGCTTCCTCAGGCAAGTCATGCCTGCAGAGCACCTTTTGCCTGCACACACTGCATTAGTGTGGTTGATTGCTGACTTCATCAAAAAACTCAAGCAAATTTTAATTGTTAAATTTGTGCTCTCATGTACCTCATGTTCAGTATCATGTATTGACAATAACAGAAATTTTTACATGACATGCAGTGAGGATATAACCACATGCTCTCCTACTACCATTGGTTACTCTGCCACATTCTGTGCCAGCATGTCAGATTTGAAAAATTAAAAGCATAGTAAAAGAATTTCCAGTACATGTTTAATTTCATAGGCCTGTGAGTGTTCAGTTGATGTACAATGTGACTCCTGTAAAATGGCTTTACTCTGACACCAGAGGTGAATTTCTAGCAGTTCCATACTTCAAGTTTTCAACAGCTTCAGCTATAATTTTATGTTCTTGCCTGCCTTCAAAATTAAAAAGTTAGTTAATCAGGGATAGAAACAATAAAATAATCCAAACTCAGTTTTGTGAAAGGTCTATGAAGATTTAAAAGGAATGTTTCTGTAGTTAAATATCTGGGAAGCAATAAAAACCCACCAAAATGTCCTCTGCAAGAAAATTCATGGCTCTAGTTTTGCCAGTCTACCTAGAGCATTTTCCAGAGGCTTTGGGGGATACTAATTTTCAATTTCCAAAGGTGGTAGCATTTCTTCCTAAATCAGAAGTCCCTGGAGAGATATTTTTGCCCTGAATCACTAAAGGTTAAATCCCTAATCACAAAGATATTCAATCAAGTTCTGTCCTTATTTTCAAACAACAGACAGATGGATGCAGCTTAATGGTCATTCATACGAGAAGTCAGTTATTTTTCCAGAGATATAGAAACTTGGCTTGCTTTTGGTCCCTTGGATGCTTTCCCTTCCTGCCAAGACTTTTCACTTCATGCAGCAGAGCAATGGTATTGAACAAATTGTCAAATGCATGAACAGAACTCTTAGAACAAAATTTCAGCTGTGCCCAAACCTATCTAGGTTCAGAGGTTGTTCACAGCACTGTTTCTACAATCTTAAATTCTGCAATGCCTTGCAAATTGTCTTAAATTCTGCAATTCAAAAATGTCTTATGGTTACTAATGGGCACCTCACGAGGTGATTCTGGTGACAAGGTTGTGCCAGAACAAAAGGGAACACACAGATTGACTGCTCCAGGGGGTTCAGGTTCTCAGAAGGATGTTTTTAGGGACCATCACTGAAAAGATTTTAACCAATGTAGAAATTAGTGTCATGCAGGTATTACCTGAGAGAAAAAACACATTTGCATGTCTAACATAAAGAAAATATATTTTCTAGAACCCCAGGTGTTAAGAAGCAATACCTGCTGCATGGTCTGATAGGGATGAATTTTGCCAACAAGTTCTGTGTGGATTTCTGTACTAAACTGGAGAAGTACCCTGAGAAATCATGGAGGCTGTGGAGACTGTCCCCTGAAAGAACCTTTGTAACTAAACTACAGCTGGATGCAGGTTTCTGGATAAAATTCCCTGCAGTACTAGAATTACAATAAAAAACAAGCAAAAAACCCCCTCAGCACAGAGGAAGTGAACTCCCAGCACAAAGCTGGAAACCTCAGAGGCTGCAGAAGTGGCTGGCAGAAGTTCAGACCCAAATGTCACAGGCAGCACCTGCAAATGTTGAATTCCAGCAGCAGGGCAGTGCTGGGAACCAGTGGCCATTTGGGGGACACTGGTAGGTGACCTCAGGTGGAGGAGAAGTATGACACTGCAGTGGAGATGTTCCAGGTGGTCTATGTTCCATGCTGTAAGTCTTTCCAACAGCTAGAACTTAATATTGTAAACTATAATTTGCCAAACTCCCTGATTTGACATTTAAAAACCAACCAACCAACAGAAAACATTCAAGAGCTAGAATGAACCCTTGAGATGTCAGATAAAACACTGCAGTGAACACAAGCCATTCAGGGCAGGTTGAGGCTTGTGACACTTGTGACACTTAATACTGTTTAAATCAATGGCACACACACAAAAAAAATCAAGCCAAAATTCTATGCTTAAAAATACTCAGGGCCAAGAAAGGAGAAATCCCACAAGAAAGAATTGCAGGACTCTACTAACCATGACAACCAATATCTGTTATACTGAAGTGGCTGAAACAATTCTAGTATTTGTAAATATCTCCTCAGAGCAAACTGGATATCCATATCATCCCAATTCTCATGGAGCATAAATTTTGCTAACTATTAATAACCAGGGCTGGGAAATGGGGAGGTTGAAGTCTGTACTTTAGAGATACCCCAAATTCTTTAATGCAAAAGCCTTAAATATCTGAGTGAGGCACTGAAAAGCGCTTATCTCACATGCCTGGGCACTGTTGCAGGAAAGCATTGCATCAAATTCCTCCCTGGGTACAAAAGAGAGCAAAAAGGAGGTTTATGGAGGCAGCAGTGTGAATTTGTGAGGATCTCTGCTGTTGGGGTGGTGTCCACCCTCCCTCTGGGGATACACTTCTGGTGACATCAGGATTGAACCCCTCTTGCCCTCTGAGTGAGATCTGAGTTCATACTCCAGTTCTGGTGGCTGTGGGAGGATAAACTCTGTAAGGCTGTAACTCTGCTCTGGAATAAATGTATACTGCTTCTCCTCCTCCACAGATTTTGTGTGGAACCTTTGTGCATATGTTCAGCTTCTACACAGAAGCAAGCCATATGTGCAGGCGAGCTCTTTGGAGGTGTGGAAAGCAAGAAACCAGTGAATGACCCCAGCCCCACATGTCTGGGGAGTTCAGAACTGGAGCTCTGAAGGCTGGAGGGCAGTGAATTCCTAGGGAACAGGGAGAAACTGAGACAGAAGAGCAGCAACCAGTGTGAAAGGGAAAGGAGGAGAGGCCTGGAGCACAGTGTGCCATCTCAGTGTGACCCAGTGCTTTTTGAGCCATGTGAGGCAAGGAAGATTTTGAGTGAGACCTAATTAAAATCATCTGGCCCTCATGAGAGAGGTTTCATTTCCTTGCAATTATTTTTTTTGTGTCAAGGATATTTAATTAGGCATGTAGAGCTATGTTTCTGAGAGGAATTCAAAGCGCATTCATAGCTATTTTTAGGATGTTATTACATTGTTAGACTTGGGGATTACAAACACTGCAAGTCCATAAGAACAAAGAAACTATATGTCCAAGGCTGCAGTGGTTCAGGATTGACATGATCTGCACCTCGGGCCGTTCTCTGTATCTAAGTTCTGGGAGGCAATAAATATTTAAGTAGAAATTCCACAGCATCCCAAAGGGTACCATCATCAGGGTTTAATTGTTTCTTCTTTGACCTACTCACTCCCCTGCAGCCAATCTGTGGCATATTGATAGTAGAAGAAACTTTGGAGAACCACAGTTTTGGTAAGGTTTTCCACTAATGTCTTAATTTTTTCTTTCAGCTGATCTGTTTTTAAAAATTTTTCTTTCAGTGATCACAGTTATAAAAGGAGACCATCTGGGAGCTTCACAGCAAAAAGCAATTTACTGAGCAGCACTTAATAGGTAACTGCTGGACTGATGAGGTGCTGGCTCTGGCTGCTTCATTATAATTCCACACATTCTGTGTCCTCCTAACACAGGGATAAAGTTGCATGTTGTGGCTCTGTGAGCATCCAGAGCACCAGCAGAGGTGTGGGACAACAAGTGTGTAACTTTGTCAGAGGTCTCCCTGGAATAACTTTGCACAGGCAATCTCAGAAATCACACCTGAGTGTTCTTCTGTGGACCCTTGTGGTTGAGGGATTTTGTATTTCCTTTTCTTTCATGGAGGTGGGATTGAGCACAAACAATAGCAAATGCAAGTGCTATTCCTGAGGTGAACTGGGCTCCCAGGTTCTCTTTTCTTACTCGAAAGACCATGCTATTTTCACAACCACATTCAAATTTGGGTTGACAGAAATGGCAGGATACACCACACCAGTGAAGTAGGCTGTCTGTGCTAATAGTGGAGTCACCATCCCTGGATGGGTTCAAAAACTTGTGGATGTGGCACTTGAAGATGTGGTTTAGTGGTGAACATGGTGGCTGATGGTTGGATTTGGTGATCTCAGAGGTCTTTCACAACCTTAATGATTCTCTGATTCTATCTCTCCCTCTGGACTTTGCCCCTTTTATAAGAAAAAGGTAAGGTGTATATATACATATATATATACAAAAACCATATATACATGTACTTGTTCCTAAACAAAGTTTTGAAATTCACTTAAACCTCAGACTTCTCTTTTAATACTTGAACTCTCACCCAAACATTCATCTCTAGAATCAAAAAGTGATAAGAAATCTTGTCTCAGAGCTGCTCAGTAATTGAAGAGCCCTTTTGATCTGCTACTGCACTGACTGAGGCAAAGCCCCTCTGAAATCCATGCTAAGTTTAGCACTGTTTTAGCACTGTATTTGTAGTAACTCCAAAATCTCTGAATTTTCTTCAAGCTCTTGATTCCTCCCTAAACTCACTAGGTGGCTGTCTAAGAACACACATAAGTCTCTTCCTTGCTCTGTACTTGTTCTCTTATTCGGCTCTCGTGTCTGTGCCCTTCTCTGCTCTCACACTGGAGAGCACCCTTTCCTCAGCCACAGCAGGCACCAGGTGCCACTGCACAGTCAGGGCTGAGGAAACCCAGTCCCACATGTCCTGGACACCAGATCCCTTCAATTAAACCAGTTTTGTTCTGCAAGGCAGAATTATGTATTTATATCAACTGAGTCCAAGCCTTGCTTGAATTATTTCCTTGCAACACCAGTATTTCAAATTCTATGTGGTATTCCTAAGAGTCAAGTAAAAATAGGGAATAAGGTGCATAATGAAGGCTACTTTGTTCTTCCAGTAAGTTAGGGGTGTGAGGCAAAGCAGCTTCCAGAATCTGGTGATTGTGGTTTGCATGTGAGGGGACAGGCTGAGAAAAATTCTGTGCTGTTCTAACATTCTTCTTGTTCAAGCCCTTGTTACCAGATGTGGCTTGAGTTTGGCTTGTGCACACTGATGTTGTGTGGTTATGAATCCTTTAACTTAAGGGAAATAATTTCTGATCGAGATGAAAATTGGACCCCAAGGCTCAGGCTGAGATGAACTTTGGGCACGTATCTCAGTTTTCCAATGCTTCTCATTGGAAACCCTGACTTAGGAAGGAAAGTATGCACGGATCTATCTCCAGTCCATGTGTCATCCTATTGTCTTCAGTTTTGCAGAATATAGAGCAGGGAATTAGACCACACAGGAATGAATGCATCTCTCCAGAGCACCTCTGGATCTGGCTTCCATGGTTTATGCTCCTCTGGACTACCCCAGAAAGAGGAGGCAGGGAATTGGCAGTGTCTTGTCTCTTTGCCTTACTGGGACTGCAGCAGAGCTGAATTGGCACATGGCTGGGAATGATTTTAATTGCTCATGCATGGAGGAACAAGGGAAAGGATGGGAGGATAGAAAGAAATATAAATGTTATCTGTACTTAATCAGTTTTTTCCCATCACCGTGTTTTCAACAGGATACTTGCATTCCACAAAACAATAATTTTTCCTTTAGTTCAGCCTTGTTGAAAAACCTAGATTTACCTGACACTTTAACAGTTTTCAGTTGGAAACACTGAAATGAGATACTTAGTCTGAGGGCTGGGTCAACTCCATATCTTCCAGAAAATCTCAGACTGTGAAATAGTTTGTTTCCTGTCATCAGGACACCAAATGCTGATGTACAACTCTCCAGTGCCTTCTGGGAGTTGTAATTCCCTTGTTCTCTGCCCAGCTCTGGTATTTTTTGGCACCTTGCAACTATGTGATACCTTTTCCACATGAAGATAAATACACAGTTTTAAGCCTTCATTTGCCATAAATCTTAATTTGCATATTGCAAGTTTCGCTGGAATAATAACAAATTGCCAAAACGTTTTTTGCCTGGCTGTCAGACGAGTTTGAAAGCTAAATTCTTGGCTCAGAATCAGCAGGATTAATATGAGACGCTAAAACATGATACTGGAGCTGATCAAACCGTGCAACCTACACCTGAGGGGAATTTTTCTCATGGAATTCATAAAAATGTCCTTATTTTCTCTTGATTAGATGTGACTGTTAAGGTTTAAATAGAAAGCAGCAATTTCTACGTGGACAGCAGTGGGAGCTTTACTGTTCCAAAGCCATAACTTTTAATCAGCACAGTTCCCTGTCAGAGTGGATTACCCCGGGACACTTCACAACCCACTCTGCTCCCACCCCCTGATGGCTTTGGGGGGGAGCTTTGGAACAGGAGGAGGGAAGCAGTGAAAAAGGGGATGCAATTGTCCGAGAGAGACAGAGCTATGTGCCAAAATGTCTGAAGGTTTCAGGACTGTATGATTCTCACATTATTGGTACTTTATTTTTTAATCGACCGCTGTTTCTACAAAGGCAAATCCACTGTTTGCATTCCTCTTCTATGTAGTTAGTGTGCCACAGTAACCCAATTTGGAACCTGAGGTGTAAACTCTCCTTTCAAAGAGCCCTTTAGTAGTGGAGGATGCTGGCTGGGATCCATCCAGCAGGCATGAGGTTCACAAGGTTAATGAGAAGTTCAAGGAAGAGCATTTACAAAAGCCAGCACCAAGAACAGCCCAGTTCTTGCAGCACTCTGTTCATGGGCAGAGTGGGATTGTGCAGCCTAGGAAGCTGAGGAACTACCTCATTCTGGCTGTTGCCTGATAAGAAGACTTAGCATGTATGAAATATTTGGGGGGGGGGCTCCACCTTAATTAAGATCCTTATATAAAAAAAAGAGCCTGTAAGAAGTATACAATATGTATTGTATACATGTGGACATGTATACAATATATATGTATACATGTATACATGTATACATGTGGACAAGTAGAGTTGGGGTAGCAGCTTCTAAAATTGGCTTTATCAGAGGAATCTCTAGCCTAAAAGGAAAATAAGACTTTTAGTCTCCCTTTAAGTCACGCTCTCTCAGCAGATCAGGGCTGTACTTGTCAACACAAGGACCCCATTGCACTTGCCTTTGTAAAACATGAGGTGTGAGTTGTGCCTGCACTAAATAAAATTAACCATTTAAACAAATTAATCAAAGAGGATACTGGATATAGTGACTTAGAGAGAGGTGGTTAAAGGGCTGAAAGGGATCACTTGTTTTAGCAAACCCAGTCTCTTACAACAACATGCTATGTCACGGGTGTACAGTCCAGAATGAATTCAAAGAGGATCCACTTTTCTCTTCTCCTTCTCCTATTCCTTCCTCAGAGCAAGTGAAGAACTTGTAAAAACACTATCTGCTTCCTTACAGCAGACCAGATACAGAACATAAAAGATTCAAACCCTGGTAATTAAAAGAAGTTTGTAGAAGAGGTTAAAATATGTGCACTGATATCAGAAATCTCTCCAGGGTGACCTTATTGCAGCTTTCCAGTATCTGAAGGGGCTCCAAGAGAGCCAGAGAGGGACTTTGGACAACAGCCTGGACAAGGGGGAATGGCTTCACACTGCCAGAGGGCAGGGTTAGATGGCATATTGGGAAGAAATTCTTCCCTGTGAGGGTGGGGAGGCCCTGGCACAGGTTGCCCAGAGAAGCTGTGGCTGCCCTGGATCCCTGGAAGTGTCCAAGGCCAGGCTGGACAGGGCTTGGAGCAACCTGGGCTGGTGGAAGGTGTCCCTGCCCATGGCAGGGGGTTGGAGCGAGGTGAGCTTTAAGGTCCCTTCCAACCCAAACCATTCCATGATTCTATGATTCTATGACTCTATGGTTTAAAAGTCCTCAGACTAATAAATCTGGCAGACAGACAATGCAGAATCTAAATAAAACAGAGGAAATTTAACCAGCACAAGCTGTTGGACAAATCTGGGGGAGGGAAGGGGGGGTGGAAGAGGATGAACTTTAAGGTCCCTGCCAACCCATTCCATGATGCTATGATTCTCTGAATGCATTTGAAAATGTCCAGAAAATCTTAACTGGGTGAAAAAATCCTCCTTCTTGACCGTAGATTTAGCATTGGTTATAAAAAAAAGAGTTGAGCAAATCACTCAACCAAGAACAAGAGAGTACTGGCAAATCTTGTGCAGTATCTCATCTCTTCTTTTTGTGAGTCAGAAGACAAATTCCTCCCTATTTTGTAATTCCAAGTTATGCTTCAAGATGAAAACCCCACTCCCAGCCCCTCCTGAAGACCAGAAGAAACACCAAAGAGTGGGCCAAATTAAATGCAAAGCCAGTTCTGTGCAGCAAGCACAGGTCAGCCTGGCCTCGCTTCAACCTCGCAGTTATTGATCACAACAGGGCAGAGATCAGGAGTCCTGTAATCCTAAACGCTCATTTATAGCTCTGGTTATCCTCTCACCTGTTCCATAAGCAGTTCTGTGAACATCTGCCTTCTCAGATGACATTTTTTCCACAGTGCTCACACCCAACCTGCAGTGCTGCACTGAGGCAGGGAAGCTTTAGCTCTGCCTTCCTATTTGTATCACTACCTTGCTATTACCCTACTCTACCTTCTCTTCAGGAGTATGACTGGTGAAACTGGGCAGGATTCTCAACAATGTGTAAATTCTAGGGTAGAGTCACTGTGCTAAGGAGTAAATAAAGGGCTGATAGTGTTTCAGATGTAAAATGTCTTAGTGAGTTCAGTGTTCCTACAAGCCTGTGAGGGCTGTGTTGGTCTGCCCTCAAATCCATGTGCCTGATATCACACAGGTCTGCTGTAGCTGGAAATTAGTAGACTGTTGCTGACACTTGAGCTTACCTGAACAATAACCTTATACCAAGTTCATGATTTTCCTGACGTGTTCCATTACAACTGAGAACCAACCAAAAAACCTCAGCATTAGCTGTTAACTGACCACAGGACACAAGGCCAGCTCCAGGTCCATGTAATATGGTCACTGTGTATCACAGAAGCCCTTATACCATCTAATGGCCTCACTCAATGTCTGGATGCTTTTCAAATGAGATGTTCCAGTATGTTTATACACAATTTTGGGTTTGCAACTAGTATTTTGGAAGTGGACACCAAAACCATCCAAATGAAACTGTGGGAAATGATACAGTTTGAAGAAGTATATCCTATATTTAATTGGGAGAGAGCTGTGTTTACAGCCTGTTATTGTCTGTGCTGGTTGGCTTTCCCCCAGCAAACACCAGAATGAGCAAGTCGTGGCAGTTCTGGGCAACTTGGCAACTGCAGTTTAGTTTTACAAAGCCTGAGCTGATGAGCTTTCTGCTGACAGGCAGTATCTCTCTCTAGAAGTGAAGTGTTCTGATCCAGTTAAAATATCATCTATCAGTGAAGGATGCTCTCCATTTAAAGTCTTTGAAAGTTAAAATTCCTTTAATGGACTTGGAATTACAGTATCTTTTTGTGGAGCTTAAAATAATGATTTGTATATTGAAACTTAGCTCCTGTGGATAAATGACATACCATTGATACATGAATATGAGCACTTTCTGCAGTTTTTCTGTTTATATCATTTTGGGGCAAAACAATACCAGTGAGATGATCTGTTTGGATATTAAAAATATGTCTAGAATACTGATTTTGTCTTTGTCCACAGTTACATTGAATGTACAACACGGAAATGTGAGGGCCATTATTTCCATGGAAGCAGAGTGTTGGCAGGGGAGAATACCTGCTTTAGGAAAAATACCTTCCCTTTCTCCTATCAGACAGACCAATTCAGATGTTGAGGTGATTTGAGAAGATGAAGATCCCAAAGAAGAAGTTCTTGTGTGTGCTTTCCTCCTAGATCTGTTTGCTCCCCCATAGGTAAGACCTTCATGAGTAAACATTTCCCTCATAAACCCTTTCAAATTCTTTTTGAATGAGCTTTTGTGTCAGCTCCCCTGTGTTATTATGAAAGGATTAATGAACATTATCACAACAGAACATAATAAATTAATCCTTGGCAGCTCAAGTCACCTAAGGGATACTAAAGACCTGTCCTAAGTTGCAGTAGGCACACTGCAGTGTTCAGGCTGAAGTGTATGGGGACAATAGCTTGACTTAATGTTTAGACAGTAAGCCTGGAAGTTAGGGCTTAGCTGAAGGTTCCTGCCTCCGTTGGCAGAATCCAGAAATTAAAACAGGTTCTGTTCATGGCTGAATAATTCTTATTATTGGACAGAAAGTACATAAAATATTTAGCAGTTTGAAGCATAGGTCCTGTAATAGATGTTTTTCTTCAGGGAGCATAAGGAAAACTGCTTTTGGTGTTACTACATTGCACTGTGGATTGAGATATTCAGGTTTTGTCCCTAGTTCAGCCCCGTTGGGACATTCAGGCTGTTTCTGCCCTGGTATCTCTGATGGAAAATGTTTACATCCCTTCCTTTAGCCCTGCCTGGTGTGTGCTGGTTGTTAGAAGACAAGCTCTCAGGCCAGAGGGTGATTCTGATGCCTCTCCTTAGGGTACAGGCTCTGGCTTCCCATGGGCACCATGAGACAGATGCTGTAAATAACCCCCTGCATCTGTGCCCTCTGCAGGGCAAGGCTGGGGATCAGCTCCACACTGACTGTGCTCGTGTTCAGAGTGTGACAGACATCCAAGGACATGTTCCAGCCCAACCTGGACCTGGGTTGTTCTGAAGAGGAGGGGATGAAGATTATCTACAATGGAGGTTCACAGCAAGTAGGCAGGAGGGTTAGCTTGATTTGGCTGATGTTCACACAGTAGTGCCTGGGGAGGGATTTAAAGCATCTTCTAGAAGCCACACCTCCTTATTTCAGGATTTTTTTGATGGAAAGAAGGCTTTGCCAAACCCTCACATCTCTGTAGTCCCCAGTTACTGGCATTGCTTTCCTCTGGGGACAGTCACTGTCTTGGTCAGGACTCGGCAGCGAACACACCTCATTTCTGATGCACCCTCAGCAATGCTCAGCGTCTGCCTTCCAAACAGAGTCAGGACAAAGTTCCTCAGTATTGCTCTTCCAGATCTTATCTGCGTGAAGCTGCCTTTGAGACGTTCTGCAGTGGCCAGACAGTGAGCCACCAGCAGCACTTTTCCTCCTAATCACAACCAGCTCCCTGATAACATGTCCTTTTCCTGTAGTTTCTTGTTGCACACTCGGGACTGTGAGCTCCTCACAACATGTGCACACAGTGCTGCACACAATGGGATCCCAGTGACTCAGTAGGGTTGCACTTCAATTACAATGGAAATAATAAAGTTAATTTATTTTCTTGATGCTTTTGACTAGGATTTGCTGAAAAATAAAGGAAATATAGGCTATGGATCATGTTACCATAAAACCACATGCAGCGAAACATTCATCTGTCTCCAGCATTTCATGTCTTCTGGGCATCCGAGAGAGTCGAGTTTGATTTACACAATCAAGCTATTCATTAAATATCTGTTTGAGTTTTAGGCAGATGCATCCTTTACCTGAGTGATGAAATCTGACTACAGGAAATGGAGCTGTTCCTTTGTGAAAAGACCCCATTCTGCTTTATAAAGTGAGCCTTGCAGCAATATACTTCTAGAAAACTGCCAAGCTTTGTATACCAAATACTGTTGTAAGGGCTCAGCAATAAAACAGTTGTGGACTTGGGGGTGATCCAAGCACACAATAGCACATCTTTATGCAATATTTCCTCTTTCAACATCCCTCTCCAACACTGTAATTCACTGACAACCGTCGGTTCATTTTAATTCCAAAATTCTAGCCCAGAACACTAAGCAGTTTATAGAGTCTGAATTCTTGTGTGGGCATATTAATTATTTAAATCACTAGTCTAAATCCTGTTCCAAAGAGCTCTTGCTGGGAGTCCTTCAGGAGCAGACTGATCTATTGCTTATTATCGCCTACTGGGTTGTACTGCGAGTCAGAGGCATGTTCAGTATTTCCTATCAACAACCCTCTGTATAGCTGGCTGTTGTGAGGGCACTGAGTGATTGTGAATGAAGGGAAAAGCAGCAAATATATGTTAGAGGATATATATAAAATGATCCAGTGAATTGATATAGCCCCTATTAGGGATTGGCTTGGAAACTTCTCAGACGAGTCATTTTTAGAAGAATAAAGTATCCCCAGGCAGATGGGAGAGGCTGTAAAACCCAACACTGTGCTGAGTGAGGCTCCTTATCTTGCAAACCACCTTGCAGATAAACACACACAGGGAAGAATCCTGCTGGTTCAGGGGTACCCACAACTTTCCACTGCCTTTGGTGAGAGGAGCAATGGGTCAGGTCTGTCTTGCACAGAGAGGGGCAGCTGTATTTTTGTGTATTTTAGCTTTTGTGTTGTTATGAAAATAAACCCATGAAGTTTTGTCCATTTTGCCTTTTTGGAGCTGAAATGGGCACATTTCAGCTGTTTCAGTGGCAGGGCAGGCGTTCAAATGAGAAACACCTTCTGCTCTTAAAAAGCAACTCCAGCATATTCACTGCCTGAATAACGAGCCGTGCATTCCTCACCAGCCAGGATAATGGGACCTTCAAAAGCAGAGAAGTTTCACATGACCTTAGTACATACTGCCTGACTTTGAGTGCCTGAAAGGAGTGACCTCCATCCCATTCATCATCATGGCTTGTTAACACTCAGATCCACTGTTCTGTGGGTTCCCCCCAAAATTAACCCACCCCAGACCTGAATGGCAGGGCCATGGCTGGGCAGGGAGGTCACACTGAGCCACGGTGCCTGAATGGCCACTCCCCAGAGGACAGGCTTTTCTTGTGGGCAGCTCTGCCCCTCCACAGAACCAGCTCAGAGTCACAGACCTTTGCCAATTACGCAGCAGGAGATAACAGGATAATGTTCTCCTTAAACCCACTACGGGACAGTCAACACAGATGCAAAGGGAGGCATACAGCACTTATATTACTTGATATTAATTATAACCTCCATATTTTATTCATGAATTTTACAATTCCAAATATAATGAAACAGTTAGAGTATTTTATTACAAAGCTTATAAAATAATTAAATATTACACTTATAGTTTTTTGCCTTTTTTACACCATAATTCATACTTTGTGACACTACCATTTTCTTTCCTCAGTTGTCACTTAAGGAAGTGAGCAAAGAAATATAAAGGAAAAGCTATGCATTAATAAATTAATTATTTTACATAAAATAATAAAAAGGACACAATTATAAAAACAAAAAAAAAAAACAACCTTGTAGTTTTCCTAGAAAAAAAAGTTATAATTACACAATGTCCAATATCAAGACAGAGCGGTGTAGGTTGAGATATGTTTCCAATCATCATTTCTTAGAGTATCACAGAATACATGTTTTTAATTTAAATTGTTGCAGAGGGAACTGCTAATTTTAAGTGACCACTGTCTGGCATTAGTGCTGAGCTGGCTAATTTTATGCTGAAACCATACTTTAAAAAAAACAGTCAAACTGAACTACATTCATCAAACAAAGTTGTGGGATTGGGTGGAATTAGATAAATACGTCCCTCATAGGCACTCCCCAGAAAATTACAGTAGGACACAGCTCTGTCTCAGATGGGTTTGGCAAACAGGTTGGGGATTTTTTCAACGCAGAAACCTTTTGAACTGCACCATTTGATCGTGTCACCGAGCACCTCGATACTGAACGGTTACAAATATCATTGTGTTTACAATTCTTTTGTTTGCTGGTGGATTCTGAACTAAATACAAGTATTAGGAGAGTGTATAAAAATAGAATTGACTTTTTTTTGGTTTGAGTAAATAATCCACTTATCTTTTTCAAGCGCTTTTTCCGCATAACCTGTGTGAATAAATAACTGTTCAGAGAAGTTCAGCATGAATTAATGGACTGTAATATTCTTATTATTTCCTTTGGGTAATGAATGAATCAAAATTTGCAGAGATTTGAGATTAAAAGGAAGACATTCTTCAGTATCTTGGCATTCAAACAATCTAGCTTCTGAAACAAAACTACTTTAAAATATCAAGTTTAAATTTTAAAATTACATATCTAATGAGCTTAGAAAGTTGAAAACATAACCATTGAGCTCAATAAATCTGAGTTCCTTGAGTTAGCTGAAACATGAAATCCTTATTAATTGTAACACAGCAATATTAAAATTCCAAATATTCTAACGCTGAGTATTTCTAGGAATACATTTTCAAGTTACTAGTTAACCACCTCTGAGTTTCTACACAAAGCAGAAAATGAATTCTTCAAAATAATAAGAACATTAGCATGATGCAAAACTTGCTTTTCCAGCAGCAAGTCTGATAGAGAAGCACCATAAATCTTTGTAGTGCACTATTTACTTCTGGTGGTCACACGTGTGACACTGTGTTCTCCAGCCAACAGCCATTGGAATGTCTCTCTGTGGCAGCAAACAGCTTCCTCACCCTGGGACAACGGTATCATAAAAAAATTATGAGAGGAAACGCTTTTGACAGTGTGCTCTGTCCTGCTGCCACGCCGTAGCCTTTCTCCTCCAGCTCCCCATCTCTTTTTTGCTTTGCATTCTGGTAAATTAGCCAGAAACGGCTTCCTTGCCTTAATTTCTTCCTCGTAACATGTGACAGTGCAAAATGACACTTTTAAAGAAAGAAGAACTTCCCCTCGAGTCTCAGTGTTCAAGTGATCCATAGTACCCTGTGCTTTAGTGAGGTCAGCAAATAAAGAAAAAAAAGAAACATTCCTTTTTCAACACATATCCAACAATTACTGTACCTCAGACATTCCCTTAGAAAAAAAAACAAGTCTCTTCCATCAGTGGTTTATGTGGCACCATGTCTTGCCTCAAAGTAGAGATAATTCCAACATAAATTGAAGAAGAGAATCCTGTCACTGAAGGGTTCAGATAACTCGCTGCTATCAGTTCTTCTTCGTGCATGATTTACAACACTGCTTGCCATAAAATTTGTGGTTACAGACACCATGCTGGGGCACCAGATGACACCAAGTGAAGAAATCCACACAAGAAGGATCATCTGAAGGAAAGAAATCCAAGCAATATGGTAAGACTGTGTTTTTAGCAAGTCTGCAAGTCAGGCAATATTTCCAAACATTTGTATGCAATTGTAAATATTAAAAACATGGTGGGTGACTCAATTCAAAGAAGAGGAAACATGAGCAAGCTTTCATCTCAAAAATACTAGTTTTTTTTTTTAATTTGTTAAGGGATCAAATTTACTAATTTATAGAGATAGAGCTAATATCACAGGAGGGTCAGAGGCTGAATTAAAAAATTTAGAGCACACTCTGAAGTTCAGGAAAACAGAAGGAAGTTCCACATTAGAGGATAGAAAAACTTATCTGTGTTTACACCTCTGATTACAAATGTTGTTCTAAAGCCAGGTACTTGCACATATGAGCCTGCTCTACACTTGATGCCAACTGCTTCTTGCCACCACCATCACACGGAGTTTACCTGCACCTCAAAGTAGTGTCAGCTCTGAGTGTGAGTGGGTGTCCACACAAACACATGGAAATGGGAATGCCTGGGCCCTGCTCTGAGCACACGTGGGCACAGAGTGCTCTGCTCCCTGTCTGTGTCCCAGCACTTTCTAGAGGCACTTCTTTCTCTCCATTCTGCTCTGCAGGGAACCTCAGAAATCTCTTCCTCAGACACTTCAGTTATGTGCCATGAATCAGGCTTTTAGGACTATGCCCTGTTGGTGAAATCTTAATTAAATGCAATGAGAAAAGAGACAGTGCTTAGTTCTGAAAAGCCTTTAATTACAAATACAGGTACATCGTATTTTTCAATTAAGATCTTATTTCTCTTCAATTTCTGTACAGATCATTTATACACAGCTCTACTGCTTTAAAAACATTTCATAGCTGCTCCTCTCTCCAGTTTTGTAGAGGATGCTTTATGTTTCTTTAAATGAGCAGAGTGATGATTCATATGGATGATTTATAAACAAATTCACTGTGTCTGAGACAGCAGTAGGACTCAATGAGCTTCAGCAAAATTTATAGCTAAACTGAAATCTCCTGTGAGCATGGGAAAAGATTTCATTCAGCTCTCAGAACTACTGTTTACATGGTCAATAAAGGGAATTTACAAGGAGACTGAAATAAAATCTAGCCACCGCTGTCTGTATTCTCAGATCAGCTAAGCTGAGTCACAGCAGATAAATGCTCCCTCACATGGCACAGACAACTTCTTCATGTTCCCTGGACCAGGAATCATCTCCATCTCTCTATAGGAACTTCTTTGGATTCATCACCACTACTTTTTTTTAATTCCCTTTTATATCATGGCAAAGGTGATTTTTTTTTTTGTATGCTTTTATCACTCTCAAATTTGAATTAATAGGAAAATTATTTCTTTTTTTTTTTTTTTTAAATATGCCATTTTTTCTCAGCTTTTAAAAACTTAAGCCTGTCTGTAAATTCTAATGGTCGGGAAAGAAAACACTGTTCTTGAACAAACACTTGTCCAGGAAGTGGGGAGCTCAGTACTGAACTGCAGCCTTCCCACTCCACAGCACTGCCTTTCCATTCTGCATGGAGTGTGAGGAGGGATGCAGCTGGAGTTCAGCACCAACCTTCCCGTTCCTTCCCTTGCTGTCACCAGACAGAATCTGGGAGGAACCAAAACAGACAAGAGATGAAAAGCACACACCACACAGAGGAAGGAAAGCTGTTCTAAGTAAGACAGAAGAAGCTCTCCTGCCATGAAAGGGTAAATTTTTAAAAAATTACAAATTACTCTTTAAAAAAAAAAAGTATGAGGAGGAAGCAACATTAATAAATCTTTATTCCCACTTTGAAGATCAGAGGGCAGCGTTAATATTACAGAGGTATGGCTGAAAACTTTACACTTGGGACCTAATCCAAGGACTGTTGGAAGGAACACAAAGAGTCCCACAAAATTCAGTGGATGGGGATCAGGCTGTCAGTCCCTTATTTCTATTTACCCAAGTATTTATACGTTGTTCAGATTTTCATTCATTTAAGCAGTTGGATTTACTAGGAGTCACAGTGACCCTAACTGCATTTAGCAGAGGGGTGGAAATGACCTGGTTTGTCCAGGGAAGTGCAAACTCTCCCTGAAACATTAATTTCTTGCCTGTGATCACTGAGCTGGAGCTGCATGGCTGATAATAGAGACTGATTTGCTTCAATGTGATTCCAGCACAGCTGGTTTCCTCTCTTTCTGCTGGTTTAGACAGAAAGTTAGAGAGCAGTGAGGAGATAATTGATCTCTAGAGCCTGACGACCCAGGTATAATAAAGGGGAAAGGGCTCCTGCAGATGTGAGGAGAGAGAGAAACAGGCCAAGGCCAAAATTAATAACAGACAGTACTTCAAACATGAAATATAGCAGGGGAAAACAGGGGTGAAAGAAAAGTCCTTGCTATGTAACAGAAAAGGGAGTTATACAGGAACTCCAAAGACAGCAGAACCTTTTAGGAAGGTTAATTTGAAGTGTTAGGAACATTTACTGATAAAAACAGCAGAACTATTTCTTATCCCTTTTAGGACCATTTCATCTCTATAGCCTTGTTTGGATTAAGGTCCCCTGATAGATCAGCTTGATACTCTGCATGTCTTGAGCTGATGCAGTAGAATGGTTAGGATCTCCCTGGGTTTCACAGGGTTTCTGTGCACAGGGAATGCCAGGAATTGGGGCAGACATTGGGGGTGGTTGGCTAATGTCAGTTTACAAGATGCAGGGCCAGAGCTTGACCTCTGCTCCCAACTCCATTACCACCTTCCTCTTGCAATCCAGCTTGGGTTTTATAGAGGTTACTTTCAGCTCCCAGTTTTAAAATGGTAACAAGTCAATTAATGTGCAGTATTTTGAAAGCTAATGTTTAAAGTGCTTTAGCATACCTAGATAACCAGTGTTATGTGGGACAAGCCTGGACCTCCATGAGTTTTTTTCACATAGTTAGGAAGGAATGAACAGTGACCATTCTGTAACCAAATAAATGGGACAGGGTAATGCACCACTCTCTGTCTGTGATGGTGCTGAGAGAATTCCTCTTCCATCATTCCCTGCTCCTCACATTGAAGAGGCAGAGAGGGATACAGTAGACATACAACTGGAGAGAGAGCTTAATTTCATATTCCCTGATGGCACGTCTCAAGGACATTCTAGACAAAACATTTGTGGAGTCCCGGGATCTGGGTGCAATCTGAAGCTTGGTCTGACTTCAAAAGACTAAAAGTAAATGGCAAATTCTTATTGCTTAGCTCCAGAGTTGCTATTACTAATCACAAAGCAGTACCAGTGTAGGATGCTTCTGTTATTCAACAAGAGAGTATAAAAGTGCAGCTCAGAACCAAACAGCATAACTATTTCACATATTGTTTTTAAAATGTCCTGTGTCAGTCATACTCTTAAGTTTGCTTTAAGAGGGCTCACTTTGAGAAGAGAGATGCTGTAGTATCAGACAGTTACTGTCAATCTGGAAGCCTGGGAAAAAATCATTTATGAAGGAACATGCCAAATCAGTGAGTGAAACGGAAAGGTGGGCTTTGCTGGCTATAGAATTCTAAGGAAACAACTCTACTGCAGCATGTAGAGCTGAGTTTTACCTCTTTTCACGGGGACTGGGCAGAAGTTGGTGTTGCAAGCTCTCAGGACAGCTGGTTTCTGGTGGGGCAGGCACCCAGACGCTGGTCTCCCCTGGCGCAGGCACTGCACACTCCGGGTCTGCACTCCCCCTCCACAGGTCACCGTGCACTGAGGAGAAAAGGAAAAGCTGTCTTTCACTGCAGAGACTCTGGAAGCCCATGAAAGCCAAAGTGGGGAATTTCAAGGGCTTTGACCTTTCAAAGCAAGAAAGGTCAGGACGGATGTGTCGCTGTTCAGTAACCCCCACCAGGACCAACTTTTCAGGACTCAGCTGAAAATCTGGTTCCTTACTTAGGCATTGAGACAGAAACTGAACATTTTAGAAAACCTATTCCTGACTGCCTGCCCTGATTTCTTTTGATCTCTGGGCCCAATCCTGCTGCCTTAACAGAGATAAAACTCCCATTGGAACAATAATTATGGCAGTATCTGGGGAAAACCACTATGCATTTGCAGGAAGAGCTATGAAGTATTTTAACATTAATAAGTCTTTTACTTGTATGTGTTTCATGAAGAGTTGTCTTTAAGATAAATGTGATCATTTTCATCTGATTGCAATTGTCAGGCATACATTGTTTCATGTAAATATTATTAAATGAGTGTGTGTCTCTTTGATATATGACTCATGAAGTAGATAAGTTCCAGAAATACAGAAGCTTGTTTGCAAGAATGTAGAAACAAATACAGACTGATCCCACAATTAATCATAGTATTTAGGGAATTCCAGGCAATCTGTGCAGATGCTCAAATACATTGTGCACAGAGATATGCAGCAGTTCAACCACAGTGCACTTTGAAGATGGAGAAGAAAGTGTTGGAAAATGAGTGTGGAATGTAATGCCTCTCAAGCACGAATAACATTTTTAGGTGACATTCTTCAGTTTCAGGACAAAGAAATGAGCTGCACCAAAGTACATGATGGATGTGGACCAGCTGCATCATGTTTCAGTGGCTGAGTGGTGTGACCTTCTTTAGGGAATGGCTACGTGCAGGAGACACCTGGGAACTGTTAGTACTGGGGATGGCTCCAATGTACCACTGGACTTTTGACTCCAGCAGAATGTAAGGCTGGAGCTGGCTTTAATCTGGGCAGCCTGGGCTCACCCTGCCATGGTCACAGTGGCATGGCTGTCAGCATTTTACAGCCACCAGCTGTTTGTGCCACTCCAGCCAGTGTGCCTTCTGTGGGATATGATGGAGTGTGGTGCTCTCCAAACCCAACACTGACACCTCACCTGCATTCCAGGGCATGCACTGCCCAGGAAGCAGCAGTCACACTGCAGTTGTGTTGTTCTGCAGAGCTGTGCAGGGAAGAGCACCAGGGGATGTGACTTGAGCTACTGTACAGAGAAACTTGGTCCTTCTGCAAATTCCTTAGAGTCAAGACATGAAATAGTGCTGAAAGAGCAATAGCCAGGACAGGGAGAGAGGTGAGAGAGCTTCCCATTCCTACCTGCTGCCAGGGTGAGGAATACCAGCCAGACACCATGTTATACAATGTCTGTGATGGACAGGCTCCCTTGTTACAAGGTTCCTCCAGCTTGGTGTTTGGTTTCTTGAGGTTTCTGCATCTCCTCTGAGGGAAGGTGAGCAGTTTCCCGTGGATGCTTTTCTCACCACATTTGAGTTCTCGCCTTTGCACGCCTGGGCCGCAGGAGGCTGAGCACTGCAGAGGCAAAACACACCTCTTACATCTACAGAAACACGGTCAGATAAAGGGGAATGTGCAAGAGAACCCAAAGTGTGCATTATAAAAGCATTGTAGAACTAAACCCACAAAGACCATGCTCGATAATGTGAAAACTGAAATACAAATCCAAGCCAGTGAAACTGAAATACAAATCCAAGTCCTGGATAACAAAGACAGCAGGGTACATCTAACTACATCTGTGTTTTGTGGAGGCTTGCCTAGAACACCTGATTTTCAAATGACAGCTCGGCTTTCTGTCCTCCCCGTGGCTCGTGTGTGTCCCTGAGTCAGCATTTCCTGGAGCAGAAAGGCAGGCAGTGAGCCATGTAACTGCACCACTTTACCTCACTCCAGGAAGAAATCACCCACTGGAGCCGGTCATTTTTGGGACAGCGTCCTAGCACACAGGTCTGCTGGGATTCGGGTCTGTGGTCTCTGCTGCACATACTTTCAGGCAAGATTTTCACCTTGGGAGAACCAGTACTTTTGCAGTAGACATCCCGTTTCTTAAGACCTCTCCCACAAGTCTTGGAGCACTGTGATGGAAAGAAACACTCATTTGAAGCAGAGGAAATGAAAATTGGCATTATTTGTATTTTACAGCAGAATGTAGAAGTCATGGCTAACATGCTGTGTAGCTGCTATTGTATATAAGCAAACTTGAAATTCTGCTGGTACATAAGTAACAGTAACATCTGTATGTCACTTCTACAATGTTGCTCTAAGTGCTCTCTTAATGTAAGCTGTGAACTCTCACAGCCCCCATATAGAAGAGATATGAGTAATATCTCTTTTCCGTAGATGAGGTAAGTTGGACTTGTGAGCAAAATGCTTTTGTGAGCAAAGTGCTTTCTCCCTGCTCAGCACAGCTGAAAGCTGGTCCTAACCTCCCATGGCAGAATCTCCCATGGCAAGATGCTCTCAGCTATATGTTATTTTGTCCTCACCTTGGCCTAGAGGGATGAGATAGAGGCAGAGAAAACCACCAGGGAATTGATACATAACTCCTTCACCGAGCGGATCTCACCGCAAGACAGAATCTGATACAGACAGTGGTCAAGGAGTTACACCAAAGATGTTTTAATTGCCAACTGCAGCTTAGGACAAGTCACCAGTGAATAAATAAGCATTGCTGAACCGTAGCTCAGTGGAACAGGCATTCTGCAGCTTTCACTGCCTTAGCATACAACAAAATGCCTGAATGAGCCATTTCTGATGAAATGAAGGAATAAACACTGTCAGCTTCCTACTTTCTTGCATCCTCTTCTAATTGTTCTTCTTTCTACTAATAATTATGGGGCATGTTCCAAGGCAGAATCACTACTTGTGTCAAATTACAAGTGTTTTTAAAAGATTTCATGAAAGCACAGTTGTGTTGAGGATGTAACAGAAATACCTGCATGTTGAAAATCTGTGGTTTTAATCCTTCGCCAAACAAACAAAAAAGTTCTTTTCATTTAAAATGACTCTGATTTGTGTAGAGAGGCTGGGTTTAGATTAGATATTAGGAAGAAATCCTTCCCTGTGAGGGTGGGGAGGCCCTGGCACAGGTTGCCAAAAGAAGCTGTGGCTGCCCCATCCCTGGAAGTGTCCAAGGCCAGGTTGGATGGGGCTTGGAGCAACCTGGTGTGGTGGAAGGTGTCCCTGCCCATGGCAGGGGGGTGGAATGAGATGAGCTTTAAGGTCCCTTCCAGCCCAAACATTTTGTGATTCTATGATTCTGCACTTTTTCCTCTTAACTCCTTTGAACTTGTGATCTAACAGTTTTCAGCTGAATCTTAAAATCTTTACTAACTTGTTCAATAGGCCTGTTAAACTACATTTCAGCAGGACTTGTAAACTTAAAATCTCTACACCTCTTAAAGAAGAGGAAAATGGATTTTTCTTAATTGTCTTTTTTTTTATTTTAGAGGAGTAAAGTCTGAATGTGGGAATGTGTTTGAAGATCTGGTTTTTACAATCTCCTGCTGCACTCAGGTTTCCTTCAGATACACTGTAAGAAACTCATTTTGGATTGTTAAAACTCTGTTTCAATGGACTACTGAGTGGTTACTCGACTGTCACATTCCAGGGCACTGCCCTGGAGAGGCAGTCTGTGCTTCTCAGCTGGGAATGCTGAGGTCAAGGTGTTCTTGAACACCTAAAGAGTAACAGTGCCAAGAACAGAACACATAAGTAATAAATTTTTCAATAAATTTAAATCCATCTCGAATCCTTTTGATATAAGTGTACTGCCAGCTCTCCTTTAAATCCCAGATTTCTCATTACTTTGCTTATCCTTACATTAACCATTCACAATAGCACCAACAGCAGTGAAAGATGGAGCAGAGCTGAGGTTTTTGTGAGCATCTGTGTGTTTTTTAGCTCAGGTGGTTCAATGTCAGGGACCTCTCAGGTGTGTAAAGCAGGGTGTGCACACACAGAATCTGCCCACGGGCCTCATGCCCCTCATGGCAGTATCTGCAGCAGCACTGCTGGCAGTAGAGTAGCTGCTCTAACAGTGGCAAAAGTACAGAAGTCATTAGTGAACATGTATATCACAAATTTATCAACCCACAATCCATATACACATGTGTAACTCTAAGCCCAAATCCTTCTTCATTCCTTGACTGCCTGCCACCTCTGAGAGAACTTAATATTGCTTGGGAAGTAATCTCAGAGGGGGTTAATGGCTTGAAGAATTCATAGAGCCATAAGTTATGAAATCAGAAAGAATTATCTATCCATTTATGTGCACCACCTAACAGAACACCACCTGTCTGCTCCTGGCAAGCCCTCCTGTCTGAGAACTGCTGAAGGCTGGTTACAAAGCATATATAGTTTACATGTTTATACACACATGGTTTACATATTCTCTTCATGAATGAAGCCACTTGCAAAACACTGAACTCCACAGAGTTTGCACTGTTTTTCTTTTTGAGGAGAGTTTTTTGCAATGTTTTCATTATGCCAGCAGACTAAGATTTCTCCAAATTACCTGAGACCACGGGCCAGGGCTCCATTCTGGTGGGCAGTCCTGACTATTGCACATCTGCACCTGTGGGGGGGTGCTGACAGGACACAGGGAATGGGCCACGACCTCCTCTCTTTGGAAAGCCCTTTTCTGGACACACTGAATGAGGCGACTTTGCTGCCCTCCTCCACAAGACTTGCTGCATGTGCTCCACTCACCTGCTGACCAGCTTAGAGGAGGAAAGGCATGTTAGAAACACGGGAGTGCAATTAGCTTTATAAAATCAATACACATGAGCCACCTATCAAATGTGAATTATTTAGGGACCCTGCTCAGCCGATCTCCTGATGGACTGATATCTGCTCAAGCAATCAGAGAGCTGTAGTTACATTATCTACCTTCAAAGCATGGAACATTTTGCTAGGGATAAAATATAAGTCACACAACTAGAAAAACAAGTACTGCTTATTTACAGTTCTCATCTACTAGAACCAGCTTGCCTATCAATCTGACTTGGAATCTGGAATTCCACGGGGACTGAGAGAGACGCTGCCGTTGAGGCTGGTGGAGTATTTAGAAAATATAAGGGTCTGGTTAACAAATCACCATTCCTTTTTAACCCTGTCTATGCTGTTTATTAAAACGTCTCTCTCACACAGGAAAAGAAAAATGTTTTCTAAATAGATTATTTAGAAATGGATGATCCCTTTTGTCACTGTAGCTGCTGAAGAGACACAGACTAACAGAGGCCAAAGGAAGAAGACAAATAGATGGAGAGACTTCTGTAAAGAGATAAGGTTTGATTATTAGAAAGTTGTGCCCTTTGTTGATGACTTTTCCTTTTTACATCTCTCTCAGAAGACAGGATGAGGGAGGAAGATTCACCTAAGCTGATGTAAGGAAAAGTTGGCATGGAAAGGAAAGAAAGGCCAGTTTAGCTGAGATGCACCTACCAGGTTTGTGCTTAGATACACTCACCCAGGGAGACAAACGTGAAGGTATTTCTGTCAAACCCTACCAGTCTATATTCACCATAAAGAACTTGCTTGCTAAAAGCAGCAGTCCTGTCACCAGGGTCATGAGGATTTGAAAAGGCTCTGAAAGGCTGAGAGAGTTGGGGTTCTTCAGCCTGGAAAAGAGAAGGCTCAGGGGTGACCTAATTGTGCCCTCACAGTGCCTGAAGGGAGCCTGCAGGAAAGATGGAGAAGGACTTCTCACAAGGACAAGCACAAGGACAAAGGAGAATGGCTTTGAGCTGAAGGAGGGAAGGTTTAGATTAGATATTAGGAATAATTCTTCCCTGTGAGAGTGGGGAGGCCCTGGCACAGGTTGCCCAGAGAAGCTGTGGCTGCCCCATCCCTGGAAGTGTCCAAGGCCAGGTTGGACGGGGCTTGGAGCAACCTGGGCTGGTGGAAGGTGTCCCTGCCCATGGCAGGGGGTGGAATGAGATGAGTTTTGGGGTCCCTTCCAACCCAAACCGTTCTGGGATTCTATGAATCTATGACTCTATGATTTAAATGTCCTCAGACTAATAAATCTGGCAGACAGACAATGCAGAATCTAAATAAAACAGAGGAAATTTAACCAGCACAAGCTGTTGGGCAAATCTGTGCTCGAGGCACAGACATGCTGCAGCTACACGTCATGTCCCTGAAGTGACACAAAGTCTGAGGAGTTACTGCCAGTTGTTTGGGGTAAGTTCAGTTTTGGAATGCCAAGAACTGCTCAGTACTTCTATTCTTGAAGCCCTGAGTGGGTCCCCAGCCGTTGTGGAACACTTTGGAAACATTCAACCAAGTGTCTTTGTCCTCGAAGGCTTCCAATGTAAGACCATAAATAACAGCTAGATAGGAAAACAGAAGTGAAGAAACAGAGGAAATTCTGAATGACTAAACCATTACTCATTGAGAACTCTTATTCAAAGACCCAGCACTGAAATTAAAGTGAGGATTTTTGAAAAGTTTTACAAATTTTTAATTATTTATTTCACAGAAAGGTTCTTGTCTCAAATCTGACCATTTGGCCTATCCTGCTTCCACAGTTTCTCACAGCATCAGTCCTGTGACCATTGGAATAGCTGCTTACATACAGTTTTAATGATAAGAAAGCTTTTCATTTCCTGTGTGAAAGATGCACAGCTTCCCACTTGCCTGTCTGTTCACATCTGCCTGAAAACAAAGCTAATTTTAATTTGCAGAAAATGCATAAAAAGCCTATTTTTGCAAAATCCCTCTGGGAATAGAAGAAATCCCAGCTCTCAGAGTCTAACAACTCCTGTAACTGCCAAAAGTAGGGGAAATATAAAAGGCACTAATTTAAGGACAAAGAAATATTAATGTGAAAAGTCAGCAGTTATGTAATTCCAGAAACACATCAGAAGTTTCCTTTTTGTCTGATTTATAAATATTTGGACCATTTCACTACAAACTTCTGGGAAAAGAGTTTTAATCCATTTTACAACTTTTAATTAGTCTGCCTTGATGTTTCTGACAACGGTGACTGGTAGACCAACCGAAAGTGTTCACTTTAAGAGTTTATTCACCATCACTGCTCAGAAAGTTCCCTTCTTCACAGAGGAGCGGGCAATAAACCTACTTTAATGTCCTCTAGTAAACTGCCATTTTCCAAGATTATCTGGGCTGTGATCCAAGAGTATCTTTCATTAGCTCAAATAACTAAATAATTATGACCAGGTTTGGCAGCTCTGAAACCCAACAACAACAGTGTGCAGCGCTGGTGCCTCTCTGTGTTCTTACTGTTGGGACAGTAGTTTGGTCCCACTCAGACTAATAAGCCTTTGTTCTTATGCAACAATTATTCCTCACTGACCCTGACAAGTCTGGAGCCTCTTTTATGTCCCAAAACTGACACACTTGTATCTCATCTGCTAGTCACCTCCTTCCCTCGCCTGTTCTCTCTGCTGTACTTGGGTTTGTGTTATTTGCTGGCTATTAAGCATTCCTCCATGTGATTTATTAATTAATCCTACTTTTTTTTTTTTTCTGTTGGCAGTCTCAGGTTTATGGGAAATATTACATGCTACGACTTTCTGGGCAGATTCCTCAGCAGAGAGATTCTGGCATAGTTTCACTCAGCCGAATGGCAATGTGTTAATTTAAGGTATGATCTTACATGTAGATCCTCCATGCATTAATATATCCTAAGGATTTTATGAATAATTAATTAGTGAGTTGAACTGTTTTTCCCTAGAGGTGCTTGGGGCTTTTACATCTTTTCTTTTTGTACTCTTTTTAGGGTTCAAGTCATTAAATGTATTTTAAATAGTAAATTATACAATAGCTGCAATTTCATCATGAAAACACTGCACTGTGTGTCAAAATGGATATTCAGCAGTTTCACTGATAGGTATATCAGTGGATGTTCAAGGTACATCAGGATCTCAGGTTAATAGAAATGGAAATTTTGTGTGTGGTCAGTAGCAGTTAATGTGATTTGGGTGGAGCTTTATAGCATAATGATGCCACATCAAAATGAAGGTAGGCATAAAGAGCTTAAAAACACTCCTGAGGACATCACAGACAATACATTTCTGTGGGCACGATACTGAGTTCATTGGATAAAAATAGTTCTGGCAGAAGATAAGTTGCATATGAAAAGACTGGGTTTGGCTACAAAGATTACTTAAAATTGGTATTGAGAAAATCATGTGGCTAAACGCAATGTAAAGAAACTGCTGAAGCAGGAACACGGGGCTCTCATGTCACATGTTACCATTATTTAAACCTTATCTCTGTCGTTTTGTGGTCAGAGTGTATAATTTGCCATTTGGGTTTTGTGTACTCTGCTGTAATCATTAAATTCTGCAGGAAATTCCAAACTATTACTGGACTATTTTTTAGTATGTTCAACATATTGCAAACTATGGATTTTTAAATAAAAACAAAGTCACTGCAGAACATATGCATCTTTTTGCTTTGCCCCATCATCCTCTTCTGGACTGGGGGAGAAGAGGAATGCTTTCTATTAAACTTCATTAAATGTGTTATTTTATGAAGTATGGGCTTAGCCAACTGCTTTTACTGCCCCGTTGCTTTCATCACTGGAGAGTAAAACCAGCAAATGACACCAGGTCTAGACCCTTCCTCCATTTCTTCTGCTTCGGTGCATCTTCACATTTATTTATTTCCCACTGACTGAAACACTCTCAATTTTTTCAACATATCACTTTAGAAAATCTCCTGCTCTGGAGTCCAAATGTCTTGTCCAACATAGTACAGCTTTTGTGATCTTTAGTATAAAATTAAAATAATGCAAAGGTTGCAAAGTCAGGAATCCAAAGGTGAATAAAAAGCAGAAGAAAGATGGCCATTTATATCCCAGTCTACCTATTTATACTCTAAGCCACATAATACTGTGGTTAATTATATAAGCACACAACATTTTTTTTTTTCAAAAGGACCCCTACTACAGCTACTATAAATCAGTGCAACTCCCTTGGTTTTTAAATTGATTTAGACCAGCTGGATTCTAAGAGCTTATCTATATGTCAATGTCTTCCTTTGCATCTCACCTTTCTTTTAGAAAATAGGGTTGTTCACATAGGCAATGCCTTCATATTTATTTCTGTGGGCACCAGGAGCATTGCTGACAATTTGTTTGGTTTAGATAGTCCTCTTCTTGGTATCACAATACTCCGTGGGGCATTTTGCCCAAAAATCACTAATTACACTTCACAAGACTCTTTTAACCTAATCTAACATGTGGAATGTGAGTCGTGGGGGCCAGGCTTGCACACAGGGAGTAGCACTTTACTCAGGAAATGGGCTTAGTGATTCAAGATGAGTAAAGGTGGCAGAGGAGGCCTGTGAGCGAGCTGGATTTGCTCTGTGTCACAGGGCTCACCCCAGCACGGTGACAGAGCTCAGCAGGCCCTGCTCAGACATCAGACACACCGACACTGTTATCCTTGGGCAGCAGCCACACCACTCACATCTTTAAACAATCCCTGGTTCACGTTACAGAACACAAAGGGGGTCATCTCACAGGGAAACAATTCCCTGTGCCTGGCACACTCGGGCACAAGGCACAGCCAGCAGGTACAAAAACACAGAGAACTTACTATGCTGGGCATGGATTGGTGTTGCATAGTTTTGTTTCAGTCAAGGGCTTCATCCTTGGGCCGCAAAGGGAGGTGTTGACTCGTACACGATGATCTTCCAAGCAAATTGCTTTTGCTGTAATGTGTCCTGGGGAAGCATTCGAAAAAAATTACACTACAATAAACATTTATTCAAAATGTAAGAGAAAAAGTAGTAGGCAACAATTTTAATTAAACAAGCCCAAGCTCATCCTTAGTACAATTCCACTGACTTCAACTAACTAAAATAGGTTTTTATCCAGCAACATGTTTTTAACATTGATTTCCTTCTTTGTACTATTGCAGTCAGATGAAAATTTGAGTTATAAGCAGCATATTTGCAGAATCTTCCCTCAGCAAAAGTTAGTGATTCTTCAGATCTTAATTCTCTGCAGACACTAGCAGGGCTTGTTTAGAGCCCTCCTCATGCACTTACAAACTGCAAATAGACATTCTGCACACTTTTTACAGTATATGTTTACAGACTCCATAATTCTGCAGGTTCCTGTACCTACACTCAATCTAGCGTCAGCATCAGGACAGGTTACAGAGAAGACTGCAAATCCTTAAGAGATGAAGTGATTTTCTAGATTTATCTTTTAACTGAGATCTATCATTCACCTCATGGTTCATTTGGCACAGTGAGTCAAATTTGGAAGCACAGTTGTTTCCATCATTTTTATATTCATGCTGCAACCTTTTAAAGGGAAGGAAGAAAATACAGCTGTCATATTTTAGGGCTGCAGTGCTCCTGGTGGCTCTTTCTTCCATGAACTGTTTCCTGAGATGCTGTGAAGTCTGACAATACTCTGGCAAGATATTCCTGAGGTTCACCTGGATGGACTATTTTGCCAATACAGGAGCACAACGTGGCATTTCCTTCATTACCCAGTCCTGTTCTCTGGTATTAAAGACTTCCCACATGCCAGTTTTCTGCTTTCATTACACTCCAGAATTACTTTCACTGACAGAACATCCAGGATTCAGAAAAAACAAATAGATGGTCTGTGCAAAGCAAGAGGAACATGGCAATAGGAACTCCTTAGCTTATATGGAATTTCAGACTTTGACCTGGTAGCATTAAAATATTGGTAATTGAACAGTGAGAAGATTTGGTGCAACTTTCAGTGAAGGTCTTGATAATATCTTATCTTTTGTTGCTCTCCACAGATAGATTTTCCTCATTTTACCTAATTTACCTCGATTCAGGATCTTTCAATGTTCCCCAGTGCAACTTCAAAGCACATATTTAATTCCCACATTACTTCAACATCAAAATTATCATATGGATATGGATTGACCTAAACAAAAAAGACTGAGTCATAGTGACATGAATTGAGCCTGGCATGGATTTTTTTTTTCTTTACTATAAAGGAAGTACAAAGGTACTTCATCTGTGTTCTAAACTGTCAGGTAAAAAAATAAGGACCAGGTGTTCGCTGTAACCCCCTGTATGTATCAATACACATTTGCAAAATTAAAGGCAGCTGAAGAGTTTGAGATGCTTTAAAAAAAATTAAACAGAAGAAGCTTGGCAATTGGAAAGTTACCTACCACCACCACAGGTAGCTGAGCACTCAGACTGCACTGTCACCCAGGAGTAGCTGTGTTTTCTGACAGATGTCTTGTTTTCAATGTTGGTTTTGGAAAACGTATATTCCCAAGCAATCCCAGGATTCTTGCCTTGTAACAGGATCTACAGAGGGGTATTTGGGGGTTGTTTAAAAAAAAAAAAAAGGGAGGGAGAAAAAATGGCATTCTGTCAGTCTGAAGGAAGATGAGCTAAACATGATACAAACACAGTATACATATACACACCATGCTTGTGAAAGGATTTTTAGGCTGGCCATCAAAGCAATAAACACCAAAGTGTTGCTTGGACTTACAGCTGCCTGTAACAAAGGAGTGCAGAAACACACGGTGGTCCTGTAAATCAGGGGGCACCTGACTGGGTTGGTGAAGCAGCAGTGCCTTCAGTACACATGGAATATCACCCAAAGGCTCTTGGCACTGCACTATTTGTGCTGCCCCCCGTGCTCTGCTCCTGGTCCTGACCCAGCTGGTCCCTGCACTCACTGGGAACCCACTGGCAGGGGCTGGAGTTTATCCACAGGGGATGGATTTCGGTTTTGGGGGTGGGAGACATTTCCTCTCTTTCACTAAGCAAAGTCCAGGCTGATCCTTCCACAATGCCTTGTAGGAAGGAAGAAGTTTTGCCCATTAAGGAGGACTCAAAACACTTCACTACAAGAAGCAAAGCAGTAGTAAAGCTGTGTGGGGTTGGGAGCAGAGGTGGTTGGAGATGGCTTCCTCAGTTCTTGAGGCTGAGGGTATAAAACAGAAGTTTCTTTCTTGTAAAAAAACTCCCTTCTATGCAGAAAAATTTTTTATGCAGATAAATTTTGCTTGGAAGACCCTCAGCTGGTATTTTTCTCATGATGATTGAAGCTGATAAAGCTTCAGTCCAGGAGAGAACCTGTCCTTGAGTGTCTACGGAGAAAGGATTGGAAAAATCTTTTACTTCATGACTTCAGCATAATGTGTTAGGAAATTTACAGAAAGTGTGATTACTGACTATAATAACAATCTTTGTCATTCAATTCAAGAGCCCAGCTCTCAAGGGTGTACTATTTTAGTCGTGAATTATATTGCAGTTTTCATGCAGGCAACTTTCTAAAATTCACTGTATTCATTTCAAGGCTGAATTATAATCAATGCAAGATGGACGAACATCTGACACACACCTAAATTTGGGGAGAAATTTCTAGTTAATGACATTTATTTTAGAAACGTTTTGGCAGCAAAGTGCATTTATATTCATACTTAATAGAAACACTGCAAGAGTTTACAGTTACAGAGCTCTATGGATCTTGTCATACTAACATAAAGAGCAGGTGCAATTAACCTCAGTTCCTAAATATGCTTTTTGATAAGCATTAGCATTTCAAGTATAATTCAAGTCTATGTTAATGATTGCCATTCAAAACATTAATAAAGTTAAGTTCACATGATGTCTGACCCGAGCACTTAAGAAATCCATATAAATAGAACTGATCTCTGTATAGACTGATTTCATAAAAAAGCAACAAACTCACATTTATGTTGTTTGAGACACAGGAATATAATAACATTTTGAAACCTAGCCATGGGTTTTAAAGTATTCTGAAAATGTACCCATTGGAAACCAGAAATTGCCCATGACAGTGAAAATTCAGACCAAATTTACGTGACCTCCAGCTCAATAATGTTGAACACATGAAGGACCTGGACTGCATACTGTTTACTTTTCTAGAAGAAAGAAAAATGGACGCTGTATTTTCCATTTTTAGTAGCCAAAGACTTGATTTCAGTTCAGAGAACCTCAATAATGATCCAGACTGAGAATACAGCAATTAAGGCTGGAAAAGGCAAAATACTTCCAGAAGAATTGAAGAGTACGTGTCTCCTCAGGACAGGATTCAGATTAGAAGCTCCTTCAAGCCCAAGTAAATGGAACTATTAGATGTGAATATTTTCATCTCACCCATCCAAGCTTAATTCATGAGCACCTTAGAATACCTGTGAGATTATGGAAGAAATAGATCAGAGAGTAGTTGCTGACCTCTTTATTTTTACTGAAAATTCTTGGTAGAAATGGTACGATGGGATCTGCTTTAGGGGTAAGTCACAGACACGGGTGTATCTCACAACTATTTTACAAGAACAGGATTAAAATTGAACACTCTGAAATTAGGAGAAGTTAGAATTGAGACTGCTGCGAAACTTCTCACTGCCCTGCAGGGATGCACCCCAAATCTCTGGATCTCCTGCTGGCTTCTCAGAAACCCTCTACCACGTTCAGTACTCCCAGCACATGGTGCTCACTAATGAGAACATCACAGAGCTCCTATATCTGACTTTAGGCTCATTCCTCAATGTGTGGTTCTGTGTCCTTTTTGCTGTACTCTGTTCAAACCATTCCCAAGTGTAACTTTCTTCAGGACCTTTCTTTTTCCCTTGAATATTCATCACTATCTGATGTAAATGTTTTATAAGATTTAACAGCCCCTTAAGATGAGGGAAAACATCTCTTCTACCTAAAATTTTTATTTTTAGAAAGCTATCAGACTGCTGATAGCAAAAAGTCCAGCTCTGTTAAAACAGCTGTTCCACTTTGAATCTTGAACCCCAAGTCCATGGGCACTAGAGTTTCCAGGTAAAACAGGGTACAATAACCTGTTCACTCTACTTTCTTCTCTCAAGGACAAATTGAGACAAATATCTAAAGTGTAAAGTTTCAGAACATGTGCTTCAGGAAAAAAAATGGGGGTTGTTAACTGTAGTAAGAATTGAGCCCTGGAAAACTATTCTTCAATTAAAACAATTCCTTCTTCTTACAGACCAGACCTCAAAATGTTTCAATTTGCTTTTACTCATCCGAAGGTCCTACGAGTCCAAGGTATTAGCACAGATCTCGGCATCTCAGGCAGCCAGAAACACTTTCTCCCATTTCAGTAGGTGCTCTGTGTTCCTTCAAGCCCAGAGACTGAAATTCTGTCTGGCCTTTTAATACACAGTGTCAAAAGAGGAGAAGGTTTTGTCCACACCACAAAACCTCATGTAAGGGTTAGTCCTCATCTCATTTCATTCTGACAACCATCATAAAACCGTGCTGTGTCAGTGGCCAAAACCCCAGTAAAGTTTAAAACCTTTCTAATAAAAATATCTTGAAGCATTAGACTGAACATTTGTCTTCTGAAAGCGCTCATTATTTTGTGACAGTAGAGGCAAGGAACAGAACAAATGCATCCAGAACACAGAATTCAGAACAGGAGAAAGGGAGGATGAGAAGGTAAAAGCAGCAAGAGGTTTTACTCCTGTTAAAACTGTTTTCTCCTGATGCTTCGCCCGAGTGTAGGGAATGAAGAGGAAATGATCTTGGACAAGTCAGAACAAGACACCTCAGTATCTATCACTTCAGAGAACAACCACACAGCGGTGTAAGGAACTCACAGCCTCCAGCTGGGTGCGTGCCTGGGGGGTAAACCCTGGCAAGTTGGGCCATATGTATTTTAAGACCTTGGGCTACACCCCCTCCTTGCACATTGGGAAATAGCCACAATTATAACAGGCAGGTGAAGGGAACTTCCTCTCCATTTCCTGGCTGGCAGCCAAAGCTGGAGCCCCTTCCCACCCAGCAGACCGCAAGAGGGAATGTTTACTGAGCGAGAGCTGCACCCCAGTCAGGTGTCTGTCCTCCTGTATCATCCCAGCTACGAAGAAAAAAGGTAAAATCAAACTATGGAATAGCACTGGAAACAAAATATTGCAGGGCACAAAACCATATGCTTTAAAGTCCCTGGCACTCAGCTGAAAAATAGTATATTATGTATAATGTTCAACCAGGTTTTCATCAGGAATGCAATACTATTGCAAAGTTGCAATTTTGCCAAAGTAACGAGCATATAAAAAGTTTTCTATCGTATTTTCAAACATTCATTATAAAGCCCTTTCTTAACAACCCAATAACTGAAGTCTGCATATTCAGCCAAGTTATCAGACCTACAAATTTGGAAAGACCTCCAGTGCTAGTCTACTTAACTGGACACATTCCAGCATCTTTTCAGCCAACTGGCATTTGCTCCCAAATTTACAGCTGGCAAACAACCTCCTTAAACATTTCCAGTTCCTCAATAGAACTGTTTAATGTCTACCTTTAACACACCAACCACCTGACTTCAGACACAACACTCAGCAGCTCTGACCGCAGGGCGCAGAGTTATAAAATTTACAGCTTCTTGAGTTGGAAAACCACAGGCTCTACGGCTGGAATCTGCCGGATCTATCCCCAAGAAAAAGAACTGTGGCTTTTGCTTAGGGCACAAAATGGTAAAACAATGGATAAATTGAACTCTCCTGAGTAAAGAACCTTTTCCTTTTGCTGCTAATTTTGATGTGAGAGCTAAACCAATAAATTCTCCAAACTAGCTGTGCATCTGCTCCTTTGTTTGAGATTTTATTTTTTTCCCATGGCCATCCTAAGTTTCCAGTATAATACCTCTATTTTGCAGGCAGATTTTTAAAGAGTCTACCAATGTTGCTTTGTTAGGATTGACTCAGTGCTTTTCAGGGTTTTTTACTGTAAGATGTGTATGTGAAGCTACTTGCAGCACGCTGAATTAAGACAGATTAATTTACACAAGCTAAATTCCTCTTTCTTCCACAATATTTTGTCCAATGTACAGGAAAGCATACTAGTGCCTGGCTTGTAACAAGCCTAAAAAAGACTCATTAGGTCTGTGGAGGACTAACAGACATTTACAAATCACTTATAGAGTGAAGATGAGTATAGAGAAGAGCCAGGTAAACTACTATTTTCAGCTGCACACATTCTGCATGTGCCCAATTTACAAAATGGGCATGAGCCCCAACTTTGAAACCCAGCATCCATGGAGCTTTTATCCATGTCTTCAAATTGCAGCTACACTTCCTGGGTCAGTCCCATGCTTTGCAAGCCTTTGAAAATTTCTTTAGGGGGATGTAGCAAGTTAATCTGTCTGCATGAGGGCAGATGGAGAAGTTTGTGTGGAAGGCAAGTGCCTGGTGTGCTCTGCTTGAGACCTGCAGCTTTCATCCCCCGTGGATGTACACACTGTTCAATAAATATTGTAACATCCAACATCCTAAGCCAGATTCCGATTTCTCTGATCAGTCAAGATTAATTCCATTGACTTCTCTGAATTTACTCTGGTTTCAGTAGGATAAATCTAAGCATGCAGCATATGGTGCTGGTGGAAAACTGCTTAAAACAAGTTTTAAAACAAGACCATTGTCTTGAATGGGCAGTTATTGGATGGGATCCTTGACAGTGGCTAACACCAGAGCTTCAAAGGAAAGTGAGAGAACACCTGTTTGGAAAAGCAGTAAAGGAAGAATTACCCACTGAGTACTTAAGCCAAACCTTAAAACAAAAGGGGTTTTATCTCTTCAATATTTCTAAAGTAACTTTAAACACAATCCTAACTAAAAGCTTATGACAAACTACTGTTTTTCAAGAAAGTCCACTAAGGTCATTAAAAGGAAAAAAAAGAAAAAAAAAGAAGTATCCTTGAAAGGTCCTACATGATCTCATTTCTACTTCAGCTGTTTCAAATTTATCTTCGTTGTTATAGTGTCTCCATTTTTTCACTGTTCACATGCTAAATGTACAACCTTCAGGGACACTGTCCAGCTAATCTCTCCTCACTACAGGAGAACCCTTTTATCCATTGTATTGCATCAACATCTGTATCTTATAAGCACATCTTAGTTCTCTTTAGCCTACTTTCTCTTTAGGGGAAATCAGTACAAATTTATCATCTAGTAGCTAATAATAAATGTAATCCTTTATAACTGCAACTTGGCTTTCTCCCAGTGGCAGCTACATCATCAGTAAAGCCATTCCACCTGGCCTCCTTTCTCCTGTTTTACTCTATTGATAAAGAGGAAGTGATATCCTGGATTTAATTAGACATATTCCTGCCTTGAAGCTCCATTCACCTTCTCTTCCCATGGATGTCTGCCTCTTTACAAAGCATCCTTTCCATCTGTTACTCATTGATGTCAAAATAAACTCTTCTTTTTTTTCACAAAGATCTCACAATTTCTTGATTCAGCAAGACTGAGGTCAACTTCAGTGAGGATACTGATCCTGTCTCATCCTGGAAAACTTTACAGTGCTTTCTCAAATCATATTTGACTTCTCAAATCAGTCAATTCTTCATCTGTTTATTGACAGCATGGAAAACCAAACTATAAAACCCCTGTGTTTCTAAGTCAGTTCATCAGTCCCTGGCCATGCAGCGTTTTTCACGCCCACATAATAGTTCAGTTTCTTTTGCTCTTTCAGAATCTCTCCCAGGATTTGAGTGGAGGGTGAATATTTCACCAAATGGATCTCACAAGTGAGTTCTGAGTTCTGTAGTGACAGAGCCCTGTCAGGGCAATGTCCCTTGGCCTCTGCCAGCCTCTTCTCCAAAGGATTTTGGTGCCCACTGGCAGCTCTTGTTCGCAAAGCTGCATAAATGAGTGATAAATATACTGATTGTTTCTCCCCAACTTAACTATTTTTCAGTTAAGAGAAAAACACTGGCAAGGTCTTTAAATTGGAAGTGCTGACCTTGGATTACCTAAACCCAAACGACAGATAAATGAGTTGAATATATTCAACTAAAATAAAAAAAAATTCCAGCTTATTTCTATTTAAGATGAGATAAATATTCTACAGAAACTGTATTTTAAAAGGCTGGTATCAATTTCTCATCCTAGATTAGCATCTAACTATTATATTTCTACCCCTCTGACCAGTGATTGTTATTTTATGTAATCTAAATTGGGCTATTTCAGGAACTGCCTTCTGAATCCATGAATATTTTTCATTTCAGCTGTTACTGGTTTATAAATACCCACAATCACCAAAACACTACTAATATTAACTTCAGAGGGGCACTGATAAACCAGTTCTGAAGGACACCATTTTACTGGTTTACCCCTTGCTTCCACATGTGAAATGAATTCCTGAACAATCCAGAAAGGATCCTGATGAATCCTAAAATCTCATCATGCATTTACCCCTCCTGTAGTTGTGCTCAGGAAATAGCAGTCATACATATTTAATTCCACATTCACCTCACAATGTTTTTCTCCTCCTCTTCTGAAAAATATTTAGCCACTATAATTTGTACTTCTTCTCCCACAACCTAGTTAAATTACAGATTCACTGTCCTTTGTCTTTTCTGGTATGACCCATTTCCATAATTACATACACTTAATATACATAAATATATATAAATATATGTATGTGCTGGGGAGGGGGTTTTGTGAAATTCTAGGGTAAGTAAGAAAAGCACTTTTTATGTCTTTTTCTTGTCTCTTACCCATTTTTGAATAGTGTTGAGGACTTCAAAGTCTGATTAAATGATACGTGCTCAGCTGAACTACTGAAAAGCCTGACAGAAAAGTAGATGCTCAGGAACATACTGTACAAGAAAACAGAAATACAAACCATTTCACAGAACTGCAAGGCTGAACTTGTGGTATGCAAGACAATAGGGAACTTAAAGATTTTTTTCTTTCTTGTTTGCATCTCCTCCTTCTCTCTTAACACACGCTTCAGATGTCTCTTTCAAGAAAATATTTTGGAGAACGACTGCATTTCAAAGGAAGTGATTGCCTTCAGCACAGACTTGCCAGACCTGCCTGGTCCCATCCTCTGCTGGGAATGCTGCTCCAAGGACGTGCATAACCTGAGCTTTCTGGATACACACAGATTGGTTTGCATGCAGAAATGAAGCAGAAAACCTGAGCCATTTGAGTCACCACACGGATGTGGAACGAAATTATAACCACAGAATGAAGTGGGCACAAGCTGTGCTAATCTGTCTTTCAGTCATAGTGGAATGGCAATAAATACAGCTACAAAACCTTATAATTTCTGCCCACCCGAATAATAAAAGTTCCTGTATTTATACATGCAATTTATTTACTCAATACCTGCAGTGTGCATTTTTACAAGGGCTCACACTGAAGTATTCTGGGGGAAAAAGAAAATATCAACAAACCTAATCTAGAAAAGAAGTATTAAATATCATTTGAATACAACCTAATTACAAAATGAAGAAAAAGAATCTAAAGATTACAGGAAGAAGTTGAGGTCCAAACCCTGGAAAACTTTATCTTATCAAAACCTTAATTGAATAAAAAAATTGCTGGCATGACTTCTCCCGTATGCTTCTTTGAAAATTACAGATGAGATAAAAATGAAAACAAAGCTACACTGTATTATGCTTAAACACTCCTTTTTTCAGCCTTCTATCAGTTTCTGGTATTTATAGTGGAAGTAGGATTTGTTTCATTATTACTGCTCCAAGCAGATCTTCAGCAATACGTGTGTTTTCTCATCAAAGTATATTTTCTTCAGTTTTCATTGGCATTTTTGAGTCTTAGAGTTACTGGTGAATCATAATTAATGCAGATCTCTGAATACAAAATTTGGCATTTTATTTCACAATTCAGCTTGTTGAACGTTGCTTTAATTATTAAAAGGGAAAAAATCCTTAACTGCAGTTCATAGATATCCATAATTGGGGAATACATAACAGTAACATTTTCAGTCAGAATCCCTAGCTACCAATGCCAGTGGTGTAGGTATTTCAATAAAAATACAAGGGAAGCTTAAATAAGCTCTGAAAGGAGAAACAGCCTCCCGTTAAATGTTACATCTTAATAAAACAGTTTAGCATAATTTGATAGGATGAAAATAGAAGTGTTATTTGGCATTAAAATTTTTTTCTTTAATCTTTATTCTGCAAAGTATGTGCAGAATATGCAGCCAAGTCGTCTTGCAGGAGATTTATTATTCATACTTTAACTCCATAATAACACAGCTCAAATCTACTTATTTGTGTTATGACAAATAAGATTCCTGAGAGCTCAGCTTAACGTTTCACAGTATTTGTAAGTGTGGTTGTTTCTCTGGTGTAAGGCTGTTTTAGAGCTGATTTGCAGTCAGGGGAGCATGTCTGTAACTTTCAGACTAAACTCTTCCTTGGACTAAAGGAAGATCCCTGCTAACACACATACCCAAAATGAATTTCTTCAATGGAGAAAAATGTTTCAAAAAGGCATTGAGAGTTATGATGGCAATTTGTGAAAATACACACCCTTTACCCATGTCAAACTGTCCATTCTAAAACATGTGTTCACCCTGAAGTGCTTTAACATGTGTTCGTGGTCCATGGCCCTCAGTGGCTCTTAAAGCCACGTTTAAGTACATTACTCAGTCAGTATGAATAACAGTAAAGCTCTTCAGCATTCCAAATAAACACTTTACTGGATACTTGTGAAAGTTTATGCAATCCTTGAAGAATACGTTTCATGTCACAGTCTGTGCTTGTTCTCTCTCTTGGTTCAGCAGAACCAAGCTGGGTAAGGAGGTGGGATGGAGAGATCTGGGCTCCCTGCTGAGGCTGCAGGGAGTGGATTTCAGTGACAGGGATAGGGGATGGGGGGAAGGACTGCAGATGCTGCCTCAGACAGGGGGTACAGCACTTGCTCCCCTGCTCTCCAGGTGCACTACACCAGCCTGAGTATTGCTGGAAGGGGTGGGAAGGAACTGAATCCCTTCTGGAGAGGACTCCTTCCTTCTCACAGGGAAGGAAGGATTCATAAAACAGACATAACAGCTGAGTTACAAAGCCAAAGACCTGTCAGAGCTTTCCAACAAAGCAGGCAAACTAACAGAGCTAACAGGGAGCAAAGACTTCAATGATTCAGCCAGAAATGGACCCTCAGATGTTCCGCTGCATTTTAAAAGAAAATCCAGTTAAGTAAACCAATGCAGGAAGAGATTATCCTTAGAACAGCAGCAGTAGTGGCCAATTTCGAAATTGTAAAACTGGAACAAACAATGTAAGTACCAAATTTCCTTTCTACTAACTATAGTTTCAACACAGGACATCTGGCAGACAAAGCAGGTGATACGAATTTGATTGTGAGATAAACATATATAATAAAACAACTGAATCAAGGGAAATTCTACAGGAAACTATGTGTGGTACTTTGACTGTGTTCCAGGGTGGATGTGAAAACTGCTCCATGCACCTGCAGTTTCAGAAGCATTATTTGAACCTGTTACCATTGAGTTGTTGACATAATGTTACATTTAAGTTTTACATTATTGGGTTTTATTGTATACCACGTATGGGATGCATTTATAATCTCTATCACCATCGTGCAGCAACTGAGAAATGATGCTGTATGGTGTGTTTTATGCCCTTTCCTTTTCCCTGAGTTTGTGACAGTTTACTAAACTCCAGACGTTGATAAAGCAGTGAAAGGCCTTTCAATCCAGCGGGACCACACAATTAAGTCTGAATGCTATCGTGACTCAACACTATTCTTTAATCTTGCTGAGAGCTCCAGTGCAGAGCTCCAGCTGTCGTCATTAATTCTGTAATGGACATCAGGGGAAGAATAAACAGAAGAAATCTTACTTCAAAGACCAGCGTCTCATTAGTCGGTCCTGCGGCATAGAGACTCTCTGGATGGTTAAAAGAGCGTTGATAATCAAAAACTGTCCCAGCAAAAGGGAACTTTCCTGGCCAGTCAATTGTCCAGTCCCCTGTCAGATAGTACTTTTTGCCCAGGTTTCTGACTGCAAGGTAGCTGGTGGAGATCTGCAGCTCCTGGAGCTGGATACTGCGCGCTCCGGCCGGGACCGTCACCACCGTGTAGTAGTCTGGAAGGAAAGAAGTAAGCAACGTGTTTGCAGCTGTCATACAGACAGAGGTGGCTTATCATCTGTGAGCCAATCTGAAATTATTGCAGTTTAATTAAGACAGCTGTTCTGGTCCACCAAGTTTTCACAAGGAAAAACCAGTTCTGATTTTAACCCCGCTATGTTATGGAGCCTGCAATCAGAGTAACTCTGAGGTATTTCAATCCCTGAAATTTTTCTTTGTGATTAAAGACAAGAAAAATCAAGTTCACCTTAGAAAAATGCAGAACACACTAAAGGTGGCTCCACTGTAACTGCTTTACCAAGTTTTCCTGGTAGTTCCCTACAGCAGTTGAAAGGTACTGCTACCATCACAGACAAGATGCACTGGGATGTACAGAGCCTTCACAAAGCCCTGGATACCACAGGATCTCCCTGCTGCCAGCCAGTGCTCTATTACTATATCCTGACCAATTTCCTGGCCTATATTACTGCAGTATTGACATGTCTTATGATCAGAAGTAAATGGACCCTCGAAATACCCCCTTGGGTACAGAAATCTTATCTTCATTTTATGCCTGAGAAACTGCAGCACAGTGAGACTACTTCCCAAGAAGCCTGTGACAGTTCCACTAAAGAAAAGTCCACCTCCCAGTGACTGGATCTTCCACTGAATCAGCTGGACAGCTTCCAGGCAACTTAATTTGAAAATAGACACGGAAATACTGTCATGTTTGGCATTATGCTCTGTATTGCTTTTTATATGTTCTACACTCCCACTGCAGTCAGAGCTGCTGACAGCTATTTTTTTACTTGTCTGAATACTAAAACCTCTTTTAAGAGGCAATTCACACGTACAGGGAAAATGTGGCTTAAGAAACAAGAGGAATGTTCAACTGACCAAGACTTACACTCATAGCTTTTGTGTTACCAAGAAACAGGAGAAATGTGAACTCTCCTCTCACTCTCCCTGTGATTTTCAGCTCACATCTGGACCCTCAGCCACTGCCCAAATGAGCAAGGAGTCAAATATATTACATGGGGATAGAGCAGAGCAATGAGTTGATGATGATGTGGAACAGTTTTCCTTACCATTAGCTTTGTGCTGGATCAAGTATTGGCCTTTAAAGAACTTGCACGTTGAATTATCTCCTTTACAAACTCCACAAGCATCCAACACAGCTTTGGAACCAAGTCCATGATCACACCCTACTTGCTGCAACCAAAAGGCACAAGTGAAGGACTCAGACACAAGGGAATTTGAAGAAACAGCTTCATTTTCCATAAAGGAGTCAACTGCCCACTTAAAAAAAAATAGACAATAGGATTGTAAGAAACTTAATTTTATCTTACTTCACATATTCCATCAATACAAACATCAAAATTATTTGGAGAACACAGAGTTCCATCCTTCACTTTGCTGGACATTGCGAAGAAAAAGTCAAAGTCTTCAGCTGTGCAGTACAATTTACATCTGTCTTCCTCTGGGGAAAAACAAACAAACAAAAAAGGACAAGGAAGCATCAGCAGACTTGCAGCACAGTTTTAAAGGAAAAAAAAAAAATCACCTTGCTATTGTTTCATGTGAATCCTAAAGGACAAGCTACAAGGATTAATTGTGCGTGGAGACATCTTAGGACACCAAGATGGGCAGAAATAGAATTAAACAGAGTAGCTTAAAATATGCTATATTATATTATATTAAAAGCACATGTGGGTTTGCTTGTCTGCACACAGAACCAAGAATTCAAACCCAGCTTGAAAACATGCACGTTGCCTCAGCTCTGCTGCTGTGCCCTGATTTCAGTTCCACAGGTTCAAACTACATTTTTATTAGGAGAAATGGGAGACTGTAATAATTTTATTTGAAGTTCAGTTAAAATTTGGAAAACTTGTAACACGGTAAAATGATCAGCTGAAAATTTTCAGCTGAAAGCTAGGACCGAGGCCAGATTTCCCCCTACTAAAAGCATTTTTCCTCCAACAAATCCCAGCCATTGTCAAATTTCTTCTTACACATCGATGGTGTGTTATGCTTATAAAGGGCTGGTTAATTCTGCACAGACAAAACCAGTCATGCAATTGTAAGTATTATCACAATTTTAATACAAACAGTAAGTGCAACAAATAAAACGCACAACTAAGTTTTGAAGAACATGAAATTGGATTCAAAATAGTATCTTTTTATTCTTGAGTCAGCAGCTGGATTTCCAATTGCCCTTTCTAGAGAGGAAAAGCACCTGTAACACTTTTGAAAACGAGCTCATGTTTTCGGGTCTGTAAATGTAGATCTTGGGTGAGATTTTTAAAGCAGCTGAGAGAGCAAGGACAGGAATTTTCAAGTCCAGAGTCACTTGGGGGACACCTCACTTTGGAAAATTACATGTATTGTCCCTAATTTTAAGCTCCTTTTACTAAATGCAGCCCCTACCTTTAAAACCAATGTAGGCCACCTTTATTTCTATTACACAAGATGCATTATTCTGCCTATTATACAACATCCACTGTTACATGCTGTGAAATCATTTTACTTCTTTCCTCTGTTCACATTGGCTGTTAGGACACAGGTTTCTAAATACCCACAAAACTGTCTGCAAAGATTTTTGAAAACAATACAATCAGGCTATGAATGAAAGTTCCATGTACATGTATGTGTATATGTGTATATATATTTAATTATATACTTATTATCATCAAAAGCAAATTTGTACAGGTGCTAAACAAAGCAGCTACAATGTGATATAATCCACACACTTTTATTCAAGTATTTGCAGCTACAAATTGGGCTTTCAAACTGGAGAAAATGTTTGTTTTCTCTGATAAAAGTGAATACTGACTCAAAATACCCACAAAATTAAGATGCATAAAGTAAAAATAAACTTGCTTGCACAAAGAAGAATAAATAGTTATTGAGATCTGAACTTGATAAAGATCTCTTAGCAAAAGATGACTTTAAAAAAATGTATGCCAGTACATTGTTTGTTTTTCCACTTGCCATGGGACTATACCAGCAGAAAAGTCAAAAGGTTGACTTGCTGTTACTTTTTGAAATCTGAGAACATTCCAAAGGAAGGAAGATTCTGGTAGTGTTACTGTGGAAGCTTACATTTCCCATGCTGAAAAACCCATGGAAACTGTTTTGGTTGGGTTTCAGACTAACCAATATAACATAAAATGAAAGAGGGGGGCAGCAACAGCCAGGGAGTCACGCTAAGGACAAGGATTAGGATTCCCAACCCAAATCAGTTCTGCATGTCCACACAGGATCACACAGGAGGCTGGGTTCAGCTCTGCTAGAAAGCAAACACATCTCAAACAAACCAACTGGCTGTGTGTGTTTGCTTACACGGGGTGATATTTGCCCAAAGAACACGGGTGAATTAGGGCTCCCTGTGCCTGGGTGTCCCTCCGAGAGGGGCACAGTTACCTTCCACTTTGGTGTACGGCTTCCACTTGTAGTACCAGCCCCGGAAGGGTTTGCTGTTGTACTCTGCACACTGCTGGGCACGGAAGTCCAGGCTGTTTGCTGGGCAGGGCTGGTGGTTACACAGCTGATAAACACGACTGGAACCTTGGCAGAATTTGCCACCATACTGTGGCCTGAAAAAAAAAAAAAAAAAAAAGGAGAAAAAAATGATTTTTTGCAAAATGCCCTTTTTGTGTGATTGGCATGTTACATGTGTATGAGAATACAAAGAACAGCACTGGATGGACTGTCCTGGGAGATCAGTATTTCTTACATGGGCCATTAATTTTCATGGTTCCTAAAACCAAGCAAAGCAGTTGCCATGAATTATCTTCTTGGATCACTGCAAACTCAGCAAAGATGGAACCATTGAGGTGAGTCATGTTTTCAGTAATTTAAATTTATAGGGCTATTTGGTATTGGCCTGGTTCAATCTTGTTATAGAGCTATTTTTACTCTGCTGTAACCCAGGAACATGTGCAAAGAATTACCTATTGCAATTAGAGTTAATAAAGGATAACAAAACACTGGTCAAACATAAAGAGAATGAATGATTACATTTGCTTGTTCATTTCTTTTGTAAACCATTTTGAAAAAATATTCTTTTAAACACAGGAAACAAAGACTGTGCATGGTCATGCTGCTTTAGGAAAATGCTGGAATTCAGGGATAATTTTAAACATGTCACATCCACTGCAGCAAACCTTACCTGGGCATTTCCCTTCATTTTGGACAGAATGGAAAGAGTGTATTCTATTACTTTGCTAGTATCTTACATTATTTGAATACTAATTTTCTAACTCTTTGGTCTGGGCACAGGCACTGTAAAACAATGCAAAATGCAAGAGCTGCACTTTTCAACTTAGGAATTCACTGATGTCACTTGTGCAGTTTCACAATGCTCAGATACACATCTGCAAGTCCTGAGCCAAATCTTCAAAACATCAAGTTCTAGGAACTGCTTGTTGTATTATATGACTCTTGCATCAAGTGAAAAGAAATGTACTAAAGCTGCACTAGCACACATTTATATAATGATTTATCTAAAATTAGGGAACATACACACTTGGAAGACAAGCTATAAACTTCCATGGACAGCTTGCCTATATTACAAACAAGGAAAAAAACCTAGAATAATATAAAAGATATTGAAAAACAGTAATATATTAACTAACAATATAAATTTAAAATAATAAAAATATAAAAGACATTTGCAATGTATTGTTTGTTTAAATCCCTAAACACTATGTTATAACTATTCCCCACACTCAAGTATCCCACGCAACCCTCTTGACATGGTCATGCCTTGAGTAACATGGAGACAGTTCAGTGGAACATGGAGGAGAAAATCCAGGTGCTTCTGTTTGCTTTATTATAAATTTTAACCCTCCTATGTCTAACCCTCTAACCAAGCTGGGACTTGCTTTTTTATGTTTTGAATCGGCTGTGAATACCCAGTATCTGCCTTATCCAGAATTCTGGGGGAAAAAAGCAGTCTTTCAGAGGAAGAGATGGAAACCCACCTCCTGCTGTATTTAAAACTGGGTTAAAGCAAAATTAAAGCTGTGGAAAAAAACCCACACAACTTCCCGTGATTTTTCTTGAGGCCACCTGCTAGCTACTGACACTGGGTATAATGGTGAAAGTCTTAAAATAAAGTCAAACTTTCTGTCCTAGTTGGTGGCAATGCAGTCTATGAAGGGTTGGGAGGATATGAAACATCAGTGAAGTCAGGGAGTATCTATGTTGACTTTGTGCAACTGGTGAGAGCTTTGAGTTAAGGCAGCCAAACCCTTGGGTCCTGACTCAATTCTCTACAGACTTTCTTTACAGCTTCAGCATATGTATGATTTTTGACCTCCTTCAGCCGCAGAGAACAAATCTGCTCTAGTGTAAGGAGAAGAAGCAAACTCCTTCCAACTAAATGCCACCAAACAAGCAATATAATAGAATTATTTATGGCTTGATCATGATTTCTAGCTGCACTCTTGCATTTGAGGATGGGATAAAATTCCCTCAAACTAGGGAAGCTCTGAAAGAGGCATTCTGTTTCCCAGCTCTGTTACAGCATTTTAAAATTACAGTACACTCCCATTACTGAAACTGTTGGCTAGAGAATGATGGAAACTTCCCCACCTTCATTTTTACAAACAAGATGTCAGTAAGAGTTAAGTAATTCACAGGAAACTAGATGGAGATCTACAACCCCAAATTTCTGAGACAAGATTATTATCTACACTGACAAAATCACAATTTTTGGGGGATGTTTCTACCACCAGTAGATTTTGAGTTGACTGCCTCCAGAAACTGTTAATGGAGCCACCCTTACAATGGAATGCACACGGAGGGTATTCCAATATTTTTACAGTGGTACTGTGCTCCTAATCCAGACACAGCCTAAAGCTTTCATCCCTCTGTGGACTCCCCAGTGCTGGCATACACAGATTGACATGCATGAGGCCTTGCTGAGGATAACTGGAAAAGGGAGAAGTTTAGTGAGAAAGGCCAGCAGAAAAAAACCCAAAGATGGATTTGGAAAAGGACTATAAATGCAAAGATGTAAATACTCCACCTCATATAAGATTCAACTATTAAAATGCTACAAGAGCAGCTTAAATTAATCCTGCAGTGTCCTTCTGAGGGCAGACTTTATGTGATGTGCTATTCACTGAACACAACATAGAGAGTGAGAAATCCTGGAATTAATCTGATCAAGGGAAGTATTTTATGCAATACCAAAGGAATTGAGACATCGAAATTCTGGACTCCCATTTTTTTCATGTTTTATAATCATTTAAATTCAAGTAAGAACAATTCTGCTCATATTGTGGCTGTATTAGGATAGTATCATGAAGCTACTTTATTCTGCATTAATCTGAAAGGTCCACAAGGTCTTTCACAGTCGTCATTTTTCAGAAGCATTTTAAATGGCATCATTACTTTGCATCAGTTTACATCTGCATTGTCAGTAATCACTGTTACAGATATTGTACCCTAAAGATTAAAATGTGTTTGAGCAGTTTTGATTGCATACATGCCTATAACTCCATTCTGCTCTTGCTGAACAATGCACTATTGTGAAGTGGTAGGATGCAGTCCCACAGATATGATTTAGGTATTAATTTAAATCTCTCAGGCACTCTTCAGGTTCTTTCCCAGCTAAACTATTAAATTATGCAATCAATTTCTATCTTGGAAAAGCACCTCAATTGTAAAGTGTTGTGGTGTATGAAAACCAGATCCATGAAATTACACTGTGACAATTTACAGAAACATAATGATTTTAGCAAATCTGCCCAGCTCTGTGCACTACAGGTGACCCCCACGGGTGTTTGTTGGTGTGAATTTGTGCACAACTCTGGTGGCAATTCCAAAGCCATACCCAAAACTGTTGTGGGTGTTGCCACAAGGGCTGTCTGCAAATTGGCCAGAGAAAGGGAATTGAACTGGTTGGATATTATTTGCAAGAGGAGAATTTCACAAACACACACAGGTAACAAGACTTTCCTACACAACAGCCTGTGTAGTTCACCTGTCTTTAAGTTTCTGGTAAGATGGGTGACCCTTAAAATCACCAGAAACTGAGCAATCTCCCTTGATGTTCATAAGAATTCAATTACTTAGACTTCATTCTAAGGTCCACTCAGTTCTTCCTAGATCCACACCCTTTGTTCTTGTCCCTTACAGAAATTTCATTATTTGTCATTTACAAAATTTTGCTGTCCAAAATCGTCTATGAAACTTTTGAACAAAATAAACATTAGCTCCTACACAAATCTGGATTAGGAAAAGTGAAATAAATATATCACATGTAAAATAATATACATATATGTACCGAAACACATAAACATCTGAAATATGTTTCAGAAGCTCAAAAAGAAAGGAATCATTATTCTGTGTTTCTGTGTTGTTACAGAGGTGAACAATGAACAGGAACTAGGCTGTAAATCGTTCCATGTGGTGTAACACTGAAAATGGATGGTATTATTTTTCTTATTATTCCACATTTATACAAAATGCTGTGATGGGAAATACAGGTACTTGGATATTTGAGCACTGCTGTGTGGCTTAGTTATAGTCCTGTCCTTCCACCACTGTAACTGAGAGAATTATACTATCTTGTCTCTGCTCTGAGTTATCACTAATACAATGAAATTAAACCTGGTGTAAACAAGATCCAGTTCTGGCATCAAGCTGACTTGGTTACATCGAGCCTTGCATCAATTTGTACTTATATTAGAACAGACAGAATACCCTGACTGCAAGTTCTAAATGCATAATGCTACAGGGACTGACACACTTCACTTTGAAGAGCTTCTGTTTGAAGACCTTAGAAATCCTTACCAGCTATAACAGTGCACCAAACTGAACCATTTCCATGACTGGACATTCCCCTGTAACACCAGGAGAGCAAGGGAGGGCTTATGAATAAATGCAAAGAACACTGAGCACACATACAAATTTAGCAAGGAAAACAGGGACCAAAACAGGAAGATCAAAATATACATCTTGATACTCTCAGGCACATGGTGTGACTCTTGGGGATGGTCCTGTGCAGGGCTAAGGGTTGGACTCGATGATCTTGTGGGTCCCTTCCAACTCAGCATATTCTGTGATTCTGTGAGATATATATATATATCCCCTGTAATTGAGACCCTGCATTCTCTTGCTAAGCAGCTTAATAAAAGAAACTATCCAACTAATTTTATTTATCAAAATATACTGAGAAACAAGAGAAAAGGTTGAGAAAATGCTCTGCTATGGATCTGCAAAAATTGGCTTGACTGAGGGTAATAAAGGCTATTTTAACTAACTCACATTTTCCTATAACATAGTATATGAAGCGTGGATATTATTACTGCAGCACTGTATAGTAGGTGTGAGGTTTCTTTACAGCCTCATATAAACTGTGTCATATTTTCTCTGTTTTTTATTACTGCAGTTTAAATGCTGTTTTTATTGTGTGCAATGAGGAATACATGTGTCTATGCCTGCTGAATTTGAGTATGAAATAAAACAGTGACATCCTTTTTTTTCCTGTAAGTTGCACTGAATTGAATACTTGGGAAAGATGCTGGTCAGATAACACTTTACCTCTACTTTGAAATACCATTATAAGGAATAGCAGCATTTACAGTGATAAGAAATCAATTAGATGCAAATACCAGAAATGTTTCATGAGTTAGCACACAATTCCAGCACTTTTAGTCTGACCCACGAAACATAAAAGGATGCCAAGAACATGACAGACATACAAAGACATCTGTCTGCAACCATTTTGATATTGACTTTAAACATTTTTGGTTTATTATCCTGGATAATATGATCTCATTAGAAGCCCTAATAGTTTTTAAGACCTTTTCCCCTTGCTCTTAGACTATTAGGTGTGAATATGTCTGTATGGTGCTTCGTTACTTCTGCAGGTATTTCATGAAATGTAGTGTCACAAAATAAAAGGACAAAGTCAGGCTGCAGATGTTCTGTACTCCAGCAAGTCTCCAGACAGCCTCTGCTTTCTAGCACCAGGACACAGTTCTGTCTTCCAGCCACTCCCTGGTCATACTGGACATGGAAAAAAGGTCATACAAACATATCCACACACATTATTCCCTAAGGAAACGGACTCTGTTAATGTGTTGTTCTAAAAACATAAATAGTATAAAAATAATACCTTTTCATATCTATGTCTTACTTTGGATTATTGCAGTGTCTTTCTTGGTACGTGACCCCACCTCCACAGGAGCGAGTACACTCTGACCACTCGGCCCAGGCTGACCACTGGCCATTCACAGGCTTGGGGCCATGATCCCCGTATTTCACACACTGTCCTCTTCGACACCACTGCCAAGGGAATGCCAAAAAACACCCCATCAGAGTTAGCACTACTTAGTAAATGTAAAACGCTAAAAATCCACATTTAAAATCTCCAGTGCCTGACCTAAATAAACATAAGGTCACCCACAAGGACTGAAGCAGGACATTGCCCCATACAATGGTATAGGTAAGTAATGTCCTAAAATTTTTCCAAGTTCTGAGTTGAAGATCACTGAGGTACAAAATTTTCAAAACTGTTCTCTTGGAGAGTGTTTTTTTGGCTCACTCTTCCCAAGAAAAATCCATGTTATTTTATGGTCCTCTGCTGCAGAGCCTCAACATTTCCCATGTAATTTACAAACAGCCTGCTAGAATTTCTCCCTTTTATGATTCAATTAGGAAAGACTGCACAAAGAGAAAAAGCAAAATAGAACATTTGTCAGTAACCTGAAAATCAAAACAGCGTTCTACTGGGAGAAACATTACAGGAAAAGAAAATATTTTGGGTAACTACAGATGAGAGTAAATTAGAAGGTTCCACTCAAACAAATAACTCAAACTGAAACAAACAAGATGAGAGGAAATACAAACAAATAAAATGAGAGTAAATTAGCAAGTTTGGCTCAAACAAATAAGTGCTTTTAGTGGAGATCACTGTTGACAATAAAAAGGCATGATGGCCTTAGTCTGTATAGCAAATATTACAGCTTAAGGAATGCTCACATCAGAGTGGAATTTGAAGCACTGATCTGACTTCTGTTATAATTGATGTATTTTCTAACTGATTTAGATATGCCAGAGATACCTTATCCCACAGCTCCGTGGGAGAGGCATCACACCTGCCATCAGACAGGTACCACTGTGAGGACCCATCCTGACTGTGCATCTCAAGGGAAGCTTTTACAGAGCAATCTGGATGTTCACAACAGCAAATCTGAGGGTGTATGGATAAAACTGGCTTTGATGGGAGCTTGTATTTGTCCCAATACAGTCTAAAGCCACGTTGGAATGACACTCTTGTATTTATAAAACAACTCACCATGCTTATACCACAAGCTGTTCCTTCTGCTGCAGGCATGAACTTTGTCTCACACCTGTGCCCCACTTTGTGACACCAGAGAGATTTGCATATATCCTGAAAAGGAAGAAACACTCACTACAGTACTCATAATTCCCATTATTTCCTGGTGTTTAGAAAGATTAAAAAATGATACGTGCCTTTGCTACCTTAAAAGACATACAAATAAATTCCTGAATTCAGAAAAGCCCTGGTTTAAGGTTCATAGCACAGTCATATCCTGTACATTGCCTTCTTGTTTATGCACCATTTCACTATATATTTTTAAAAACTATTTGAGTGTGAGATTATAACAGAACAAAAAAAGTGTTAAAAAGCTCAAGGCAAAGTTCATCAGGTCTACAGGGACTATATATAATACTGTGAAGACACAAGATTTTCTAAACCACACAAGATATCTGGAAAGGCAGTCTGTGCACAGTGCTGTTCACTCTCTCTTCTTTGTCTATTAGCTGTAGAAGAAACACAGCTGCCATCACCTGATAAATGTAGTTAGCATAAAATAAATCAAAATACTCCTGGATAATAAAAGAACTAAAAGAAATTACAATACTTCTTTTCAGAATGAGCATCCCAGATTATTTAAAAAAACGCCTTCTCTGAAGAGATCAGTGAGGAGTGTAACAGTCGCTAAAATAATGAGTTAATCTAAATTAATCCTTCATCATGAAGTCAAGAATATTTCGTTGCTCTAAAATAACCCTATAGATCTCTTCCAGACTTTTTGCTGTAAAGGCACAAAAGTAAAACACAAGAAACTTAGTCCTTCTTACCCCACACCCCACACAAGCTTTGATCAAAACTGCTAATTTCCCTTAGCATAGCAGGCACGGGCCCATGGCTCACGTGCATTCAACTGCACTCCTTATGACTCCTGGAAAGAACACATTTCCTTCTGAAACTCCCCCGGGACTGTGATATTCCTCAAAAGAGGCCAGTACCTTCAAAGCAAATTGCCAAGCAAGATAAGGCAGGGAAACAGCCCAGGCCCCTGAAGAACACTGTATTACTTGTACTTATTTAGGGTACGTCAGTTCTCCAATGTCATTTAACTTCTCAAAAGTATATTGATAGGTACCTTTACAAAGCTGAGGTTGCATAGTTTTGCTTTCATTCCAAATTGCCATTTGCACTGGGTATCAGCATCATAGATCTGCCCTGGCAGTTTGTCAGGGTATTTATACTGTCCTGTTTGCTTAGGTTCATCAATCAGGCAGGCAGCTTGAGCTGTACTATAATGAGAATGTAAATTAATCATGACTATGATCTTTATATCAAAATATTTTAATTTGCTACAGACCAGCACAAATACATAATATGGTATACAGTACCTTTAACTAGTTTTAGAGGTATGCTCTGAAATGAGAATATCTGCTCGCAGGAGCCAAAAGATCTTGACATCTTGTTGGTAGCCTGACCTGCAAAGTTTTAAGGAAGCAGGAATTTCCAGGCTTTGGGACTGTTGTGACAACAAGAAAGAACGATGTCAAATTCTTTTCCTCCCTTTATTTCTGGGTAACCAAGAGCAAGGTGACCTAGTCTGCTTCTTTCCCTTAAATGGGTTCCCCAAATCAGGGATCCACATAATCAGCAGACTCACTGTCCCACTCCAGAATTCGCTTTCTGTGCATTGACTGACCCGTGACTTTTTAGTTTGCAATTTTCTTCTGTACTCAGAATATGTTGCATCACTGCAGCAGGAAAAAAATCTCCAGAACTCTGTTACCTTTCCTGGCTGCTACTCAGCGATACTGACTGGGAATTCAAGGATCAGACCCACAGAACAACTTAGATGCCTGATTCTCACTCTAAGGAATTAACTTCTAAAATGCCTGTGTTGCTCTTGGTCTTGCACTGCCTACACATTCTTCAGTAATTGTGTAGTCTACTCACATATGACACAAAAAAATAAGGGAAAGTTTAATGTAATGATGAATTAAACACTGACTGAAAAACAGTTCCTTTCAAAGCATCACTGAGTTATGTCAACATGCTGGAGAAATAATTGGCATCTTTCTCTTTTTCCTTTTTTCTTTCCCTCAGAAACAGGATGTGAAAAATGCAGAATGTCCTTTACTCCTGTCAGGAGTCAGATCAAGAGAGAAACTCCAGTGAGAAAGGCCACTAATGTTAATTTACATTTTGTAACGACTTTGGTACCACTGTGTCTGCCCTCCTTTGTGTACACTTCCTACTAATTCTCTAATAAACTCAGCTGCTGACAGGAATGCCTGGGAAAGAATGATATTCCAGTCATTACTGCAGGGTATTCCTGGAGGGTGAAATTCATGCTTTTGAAACAAGGCAGGACAAAAGCACTTACATGCCAACACCACCTCTATGCTTCAGCAGCCTGGGTGTGTGGGCTCACACACCACATGGGCCGGAGTACATCTTAAAAGAGGTGTATTTCACACTTTAGTAACTTTTATGCTGTTCAAGAATTCAAGCCCAGTTACTAAAGCTGCACTCCCTGGCACCAGCCCAGATTTACACGTGACCTACCTGAGAAATTTGTTGAGATACTGCCTGCTGCAAACAGACCAAGAAAACACGCCGTTGTTTCCAGTGAGGGTGGGAGACATAATATTTCCCTCAGCTTTTCTACAAGCATTCCCTTCTCCATCATGAATCATACCAAAGCTGAAAAGAGAACCAGGCGGGAGAGCAAAAGTCTAGATTAAACAGAAGCAAGACAAAATTTGGGGCAAAAGAAACACTTTCAGGGCAACAGCACTATGCTTGAACTCCACAGGGAAAGTGGGATTCATGCCTTTCATTCCAAAGGGATAAAAACATAATGCACCATACAAATGAAACAAGCCCCAATTAACACCAAATTTTTGTCATCACACAATTGTCTGATGAGAAAGAGTCAGGTTCCAAGGAAGACCCACACTGGTGCTGCACAGGAGCTCTGCAATGGGACCAGGGACAAGACACTGCCCAGAGGTACCAGAGCTGCAGACTGTGCCCAAAGGAGAGAACTGAAGGAGAACAGTTCTGTGGTGAGATGGATGGAAGTCGTGGAGCTTATGTTCAGCCACATTTGTACTTGCCTATGAATCTGTCAGCTTAAAACACGCAGTGTGAGCCTGTCTCTGCCCAGGGATAATGCCTGTTAGCATGACTGGCGTGGTGACCAGAATCCAGGGAAATATCAGTGTTACACAGGAATATACCTAAACTGCCCTCCTAACAGGAGGGAAGAGCTAGAGAGCTGCATTCAACTTGTAGCAGAAAAAATGGGCACGAATGAATAGAACACAAGGTGTGAATATAAAAATATTATTTTTCTAATTTTGGCCATTAACTTGCAATATTATCTCAAGCAAACCACTTTTTTCCCCTCACCTTTGTTATACATTGTCATTCACTTTGTCTAGAATTTAACTCTTCAGTGGGAATACTGCTTCTTATGGGGTTCTTTGCTCAGTTTGAGCATCATGAGGCCCTGCTCTCACTAGGAGAGGTGTTAGGATGATACAAAGAATAATAAGCAATAATAAAAAAAACCCACGAATTATGGGGATTTTGTGTATATAATACAGCTAATTTTCATGCTTTTTCTTTTCACTGTTCTGTATTTACTCACTTTATGGGACATCTGTGGATTTCAAAGTGTTTTGGAGAGAAGTTTCATCATCTGTTACTTCAGTATTGTAGTACATTGGCGACTTTATGAATGTAGTCTGTGCATGTGCAGGGAATATCTAATCTACTGGACTCAATCCTCCACTGCTATAAATCACTACAGGCTCATCAGTGTTATTGCATGTGTTGCCACCAGCTGAGGCTCCAAACTTCCTAAAATATATGTCTCTTTCTATAAATGGACAGAAGAAGTACCAATTGAGCCTATATTTTAGAATCCTTCATAAAATACTTTGTTCCCATGCACTGCAGCCAGAGAATCCCCAGTTTATACCCCACTGACACAATGGGCTCTGAGCACCCAGAGGAACTGTTAACCTTTCAGGTAAAAACACAAAGTAAAGAAAACAATTAAAATGTCTAACAAACCACTAAAATGTCTAACCACTGAAGCTTGTCAGTGGACCACAGAGTGTGTTCTGTACATTATACAACATTCTCCTCCTATGAAACCCTTTGGTTAATATATTCACAGTGGACCTCCAAGGCTGTCACAGGTTTGGGGTTTTTTTTCTTCCAGGAATCTCTGTATCACAGAAACCAATTTCTGTTGTCTTACATCACATACTAGGTAGTCTCAGGAACATGAACACAAGCAAATGGTCATAAAGACATTTTCTATCTGGCACAGGCTTTTCCCAGGAGATTCAATGCATTTTATTAGACAGGAGTATGGAAGTATACCAAAGAAAGGTTGAATAACATGTGAATCAAAGGCAGCAGTGAAAAAGGAAAAAAAAAAAAAAGGAAAAAATAAAAAATTTAAAAATTTCCATGTATAATCTCTCAAAACAAATAAGAAAATAAAAAAGGAGGAGACTATTAAGAGATTAAATGGGATAATTCTTGAAAAATAAGCTACGGGCCTGATTCTCTCCTAATATCGATCAATAAAAACGTACTGAGATCTTGAAATTGCATTAGTGTGACAGGAGGATCAAACAATACATATTTTACATATTTGGTCCCTTTGAATGCTTTGACACAAGTCCCACAGGCTTCACTGGTAGCTGGATTATTCTTTAATTCCTTATTTCCCTTCAGATGTACAGAAACCTGTGAAAGGGTCACTCGTGTAGACATTAGGTCATAGTATGTACTGCAGAGCATATTTGTACAATGAAAACTAAATAGTCCTGATTCAGTCATGCAGAATCAGAAGGCTCCATGCCTTGACCAATCAGCAGAATGCAGTACCACTGCTTTTCAAAGATATTCTGTGCATTAATGTTGCTGCTCAAAATAAAGTTCCCATGCTTTATCTGAACCTAGATTTCAGGTTTGTACCACACAGAGAAAACTATGCTCCTCTACTGCCACTGGAGAGACAGACTCCAGACTGAACCACACTAAAACTGAAAACCAAAACCACGCACAAAGTTGTGAAAAAGAAATTCAAAATTATTTGGAAAAAAACAGCAGAGCAAAACCTAATCACCTTCTTTAGATTTAATTCAACAATTTAAAGAATAGCTGAAACTCTATGGAAGATTATTACTGATTTTGTATGAGAGACAGCAGGTTCTTAAGAAAATTGCAGTCTTACTACAATAGAAATAAAATGGAAACCCAGTGCCTAATCATTATATATTTCTCCATAAATCAGAGTCATAGAATCATAGAATCTTAGGTTGGGAAAGAGTTTTAAGATCATCGAGTCCAACCACTTCCCCAGCACTGCCAAGGCCACCATTAAGACATGTCCCCAAGTGCCACATCTAAGCAAGCACCTTGTAAATCCCTCCAGGAATGATGATCCCACCACATCCCTGGATAGCCTGTGCCAATGCCTGACAACCCTTTTGGTGAAGGAATTTTCCCAAATATCCAATCTAAAGATCTCCTGGCACAGCTTGAGGCTGTCTCCTCCCCTCCTGTCCCTTGTTCCCTGGGAGCAGAGCCCGACCCCCCCCGGCTCCCCCCTCCTGTCAGGGGGTTGCAGAGCCAGAAGGTCCCCCCTGAGCCTCCTTTTCTCCAGGCTGAGCTCCCCCCACTCCCTCAGCTGCTCCTGCTGCTCCAGACCCTTCCCCAGCTCCGTTCCCTTCCCTGGACACACTCGAGCACGTTCATGTCCTTCTCGTCGTGAGGAGCCAAAAACTGCCCCCAGGATTCAGGGTGTCCCAGCAGTGCCCAGGAAACAGGGACAACCACTGCCCTCGTCCTGCTGCCACACTATTCCTGATAGAGACCAGGTGCCCTTGGCTTTCTTGCCCACCTGGGCACATCCAGCTCATGTTCAGTCGCTGTCAACCAGCACTCCCAGCACAACCAGCCCCTCTGCCCCAGCCTGGAGCTGCAGGGGGTTGTGGTGACCCAAGGGCAGGACCCAGCACTTGGCCTTGTTAAGCCCCACCCTGCTGTCCTCAGCCCATGGATCCAGCCTGTCCAGACCCCTCTGCAGAGCCTTCCTGCTCTCCAGCAGATCAACACTCCCACCCAGCTTGGTGTCACCTGCAAACTTTCTGAGGGGACACTTGATCCCCTTGTTCACATCATTGATAAAGGTATTCAACAGGACTGGCCCCAGTTCTGATCCCTGGAGAACAGCACTGGTGACCAGTCACCAGCTGGATGTAACTCCATTCCTCACCACTCTCCAGCTTTCAAATGATCTATATGTAGAATCAGCCAATCCAAATTATCTCTATTTAAATGATTTATATTAACTGTGATGTTTCCATTCATTTACACATTTGTTTATAGAAGAAGAAACTTACTTGTGTCCAGACTCGTGAGCAATAGTAAAAGCCAGTCCCAGGCCTGTATCTTCATTAATGGTGCAACTACGGTATTTGCTGCACATGCCACTGATGGGTGCAAATCCTGAAAGAAGGAAGCAGTTAAACAGCTTGTTCCTCTACAGAATTCCAAACACACATATCATCTGCACTGGTCCTAATAAGCCAATTTATTTCGGTGCATGAAGACACTTATTTACTTTATCAGGTTTATCATGGAGGAATTACAGCAGACTTTTATTGGACAACAAAGTATAAAATTTAAATTATAAGATAACACAATATAAAAAATAAAAAAGAATTTAAGTCTAACCTCACCTCTCAAACTACACTTTACTTGTAAAGATGATTCTCATCCCACCTCCCATGCCTTTACTGCTCCCAAATTAGGGAGGAATCCCATTCAAAAAGGGCGAGTAGTCACAAAAAGGGGGAGAGGGAAAGAGTAGCTCAGAAATAATCTCAGAATCGAAAACATTCCTTGAAGGGGTGACAATCCAAAAGAGTGTCTTCAGAAAGCTTATTTTGCCATTTCTGGGGCAATGATACCAGCAATACCCTTTTTTTTCTAGGTACCTCAAAGACAAACATGCAAAAATAATACTGCCCTTCCCTCTTCAAGGAGGCTGACAGCATGTGCAAAAATCAACTTTTTAAATTTTAAACCATTTCAGTTTCTGCTGTGGACACCCGGAAGTTTTCAGCGCGTGCTTGCTGTCATACCTAGGGTATCACAGGGCTCATTTTTCCAGGAGCAGATATCAAATCCCGTGAGCAGGATGGCGTGGTCGTGGCGCTTCCCGTTCTTCCCGACCAGGGCAGATTGCCACTGGCAAAAGCTGTTCAGGGACTGGTCTGCGTGGTGGTTGATCAATAACCCACCCTGCAGGGGTGGCACAGACACAGAAACAAGGTGCTTCCATCAGTACTCAAGAAAGAGGGTTGAAAGAATAGAATTTGTTTAGGGAAAAGGGAATTATTTTTTTGTATTTGTTCTACATAACTTATGTGTTCCCATGTGATGACTGAGTCAGTTGATGAGTGAATGTCTTACAGTTGTAAAATAAAACTGCACCTCTCCCAAGACACACAGATATTTCCAAAGTTGGTGGTTGAAACTACAGTGCACAAATATATTTGATTCCTGAGAAAGCTGAACACTAAGCCATATTCAATCTTGTGATTAAAATGTTTGGTGATTTCTGGGGAGGAAAAGTATAATCCAAGTAGATCAACCCATCACAAATTTCTTTTCAGCAAAAGAGATTTTGTCTTCTTTTGTCTCAGCACTCTTGACACAAGAATTGGCTCCACTCCCACCTTTTGTTTCATGCTATCTTCAGTTTGGGAATTTTGGATCCTTACCATTTCTGATCATCACTTCCTGGAAAGCCCAGTTCAAAATCTTTCTACTTATTTAATTACTTATTAAGTAGATTTCTTATTCCAGCCACTTCTGATCATAACACCCTGGAAAGCCCAGTTCAAAATCTTTCTATTTATTTAATCACTTATTAAGTAGATTTCTCATTCCAGACATTTCTCTTCAAGAAAACTCTGGAAATTGTTAAGTTTTGTCTTACTGGAAGCATTTCAACGTTTCTAAAGAACATTTACATGAAATGAAGGAATTTAGTATCAAAACCCAAGAAGCAGTGAAATGCAGAAAGTGTCATTTTGAAGGTTTTTGTGATATTAATCCGTTCTCATGTTTTATGTCTTAAGAAACCTTGTACATAACATGGGAGCACCCAGTGCTCCCAGTGAACAGGAGCAAATGAAGTAGCTGAGACGAAAATTCCAACACAACTTACTGGCTCTTGTTCCAAAAGAAGCAGGCTTACAACAATAATGTTTATATCACTTCCAATTGTTCCATCTTTAAACAGACTAGAGACCTGCAACGATTATTGAAGAGGAAATATCACCTACACGTGTAATACTTTTTAATAGATTAAACATATGTACTGAGTTATTGCTTTGGACTTGAATTTTCAATACAAATTAATGGAGTTATATACCTTGTAGGATTAATCCAAAAGAGCTTAAGCCAGAAGAATTATGCCCCAAACCACTACACTTATTGAAAAACTTGAAAACCATCTATTGACTTCAATGGGCTTTGTTCTGTCCTTGGTCTCCTGGATCAAATGTAATTCAAGGTCAAAGTTCAAGCTCAAGTTTTGTAGTACAAAAGTAAAGAGCAAAGCCACACAGGAAAATATATTTCTAGTTATATTATATCAATTTTATGAACACAAATTTGTGCTCTCTCGAATAAATGCTTGTTTCAAGGAGACACATCAGATAAAACAGACAATTTCAGAGTATCTGCCTTTTTTGTACTACACAGGAACTATAAAATTTTAAATATGTTCCAGTTTTTTTTACTCTGTAGTACTGTTGCCAGAGCTGTGATAATCTAAAGATCTATTTATAAAGGCTTTTTTACATTAGTAATACATTAGATAAGGCTGCTCTTTTTGGTGTCACTACTAACAAAAGGACCTGCTCTGACATAACATTATTCCACAGAGAAAACACATTTTAATTACACCACATCTTACCATGTTCATGACTGTTAAGATGTACGTTGTTACATTTTCCTTGCCATGTTTCTCCAACATCTTTTTATCCGCCACAACAAGGGTTTCAACGTTTAGACTTCCATTTTTCTGAATTTTAGCAGATGATCTCTTGAACCTCGCAGAAGTCCCGTACTCGTCCGAGCGAATGTACATCTCTGCTGTGGGTGGCTTGGGTGCATCTAAAAGGAAATAAAACTGTTTTGGAAAGGGTTCAGATCACCCATGAACTGTTTCATCAGAAAATGAAGTATCACAGGTTTAGAGCCTTAGATTATTTTTACAGCATGTGATTTAATACTTCTGGCTAAGTTGTTCCATGTTTATTAAAAAAGGCCCAATTCATTCCTGAGGGAAGGATGGCTACAGGGGGAGAAAGAAATGGGAGAACCACATTCGTATGCAATAAGCAGTTTGAAATAAGGAATTAATCTAATAAAATGGTAGCATCTGTGCAAAAAAACACAACAGAATTTTTAACAGAGTATCTACATTTTTCCTGTCCTTTTGATAACTTCCTGAGGTGTTTGGCATGTGCTACTTACACAGCAGTTGGCAAAAAAGTCCTTTCCAGAACAGATGTCCACGGTCAGTACAGAAAGCAGATACACACCACAAGTAAGATTCCTGCCAGCCTGTTACTGTGACTGACATCAGCCTTCTATGCGAGTCTGCCACTGAGATTATTCCTGCTGGGAATATATTTATTTAATACAGGGAAATGTCAGGCAGCAGCAAGGAGGGCTTGACAACAGGCAATGCATATCCCATTGCCAGGGTGCACTTTTTCCCTCTGGCTGGTATTGCATGGCCAATGGCACACTTAGAGAATGGTCTCTACTCCATTTACTCAGACAGCCAGAAAGTGGGAAAAGAAATCTATGTCCCATATCCTGCAGTGCTCCTGCTATCCACAGCTTCTGCTGCATAAACCTACACTGCCTTTGCATCAAGAAAGTGGCTCAAAGGCCACTTCAACCTAATCTTTGGATAACAATAGGGGTTTTTTTGACACAGGGTGTAACACGACACAAGTCAGGGAGCCTCAGGTAATGAAAAAAATCCTGTCTGTGCCTCATTGGAAAGTTATTCCAAAGACAGAGCTAAAACACAGATTACTTCCTTCCATACCAAACTGGGAAATCAAGGATACCACAGAAAGCACAACAGTGGTCTGCTTTCAAGAACTCAGTCACTCTGAAGTACATTTAACATTGCAAAGGACTGTGCTAGTAAGATTTTCAAATGTATCACATTATAAACAATTGTCCTATACAAGCTCAAAGAACATTTCTTTTCTGGCAGCACATCAAGACATAATGAGAATCCTCGCCCAAGAGAGAAGAGCTCAGTTCAAGGCACATCAGTGTCCAAATACTGCTTGGAAGGCAATACAACTTCAAGGCTTTGGACACAAATATCCATGACCAATGAAGTTTTGCTCTTGAATTAACTGCACTGCTACTAATAAGACATAAGCAGTGGCAATGCTTCATGCATGATTTACTAATTACAGTCCAGCTAATTCTCATGATCTGAAAACATTTATGTTGTGAAGGAGAGTTTGGAAGATGAGTGACTGGCTTTTCTAATGTTTACAAACTGCCAACACATGAAATTTTTAAAGATGGTGAGTGGGACAAGCTATTTTTGTGACACCAAAAGTGGCAACATGCTCTTCCTTCTTACTGTTCAGCAAGTTTGATTTCATTCTTAGGTTAGGATAAATTAACCTTGACTAGGCAGGGTTAATAGCAGAGGACTGCCTTCTGTCAGACTGAATTCTCCATCCCTTTGTTCATTTGAGCTGAAATCTTCTCTTCCAGGTGACTAGACTGGATTTTGCTGAAAATTTCAAACTGATATGACTCCAGATCTCAGAAGAAGACCAGGAAAACAATGTAAAAACTTAAAACCACCTAAAAAAAAAAAAAAAAAAGGAGGGGGGGAAGAAAAAAAGAAAAAAAAATACTCATAGAAAGAGTGTTCCCTTTAGTGGAGTGATTTCTTCTGCATCCTATATTTTCCCCTACTAAATTAAACAATGACATGTGATTTTATTTGTAGCACTGCACTGATTCAGTGATTTGTTCTATAGATTAATCAAGGTTGGATCTGGAAGTATGTTGTTTTGTTTATAACTCCTTCCCTTCTCTCAGAAGGTTATAGGTATGTACTGTATGAAGTTAAAGACCACAAGATGTGAAAAGAGTTTTGTGGGTAATTAAATGCCATCTTGCTTAATCAAATCCTTACATTGTGTCTGACACAGAGTTCCTAAGATGGGTAAATCACTTACACTAATCACAGTTGGATGCTAACTGCATGTTCTGCATTTAACATAAACCCAGCTTGAATATGCAGCTAAGAACTCATAACTGTAACTGAAATTAATGAATATACTTATACATATATAATTAAATGAATTACAAAAGCATGTATATTATAAATATTTTAAAGAAAAACCCAGTTTCTTGATTTGGTACCCAGAAGCAATGATTATTTTTGACCTCTCCAGTGCCTGTGAGTCCCATTTATAAGACAGGAGTAACAATAATATCTTCTCAGACCCCTAACCCAGGAGGTTATGAAAATACAGTGTTCCAAATGCTCTCATTTATTATAGGAATAAGCACCGTGTAAAAGCTCAAGAGGACATGAATAATCCTGAATTTGGACAAGCAGTCATGGAAGGAACAGTAAGTAAGACACAAGACCACGGAGGACAATGCAAATAAAACTAACCAGTGTAGAGAAGAGGAGCTAATTTAGCACCATCACCCCCTGCTCTGCAGCAGGAAAACCAGACAGGAGGGAAAGGGAGGGAAAGGGAATGAGGCAGTTTTGGACTACATTAGAATGCAAATGTTTACAGGTTGACTCCCAGGCTTGTGCATCTGGCATTTGAGGTTTGGCTTTCAAACCTGGGGGGAAGGATTTTGGAATTTTTAACAAGCCAGTTGTTTTCAGGCCTCAGATAGGGCTCAGTCTCAGCCAGACACCTTTTCCACTAACTCCTTGCTCATTCCTTCCCTTCTGTTTATTTTCTCTTTCTTCCTTACACACCTTTGGAAAAGGAAGCTGCTCATTTTCTCAGAACTTGAGCAGGAAGTTGGAAGAATATAACTGGACTGAGACACTGTTTGCAGTCCAGGAGACCCTCATTAAAAATCGCAGCTCCGAAGCTGATCAGCTTTCAAAAAGCACCAACTGAATGCTGAAAGTACAGATATAGGGACCAAGGGGGCTCTAAAATGTTCTGCAATTTGAGGGCCTAAGGAAAGACTCAGAATAGATCTTGGCAGGATAATATCTTTCAATGTATTTTTTAAGACGTGGCTCCAAAATCTTATTAAACAATTTACATGGGAGGTTCTTTTTGAAGATCTTAGTTGCTGAAAATTTCATTATCAAATGGTGAGTTCTGAAAGACTTACTCTCTATCCTCTCAGAAATTAATGATTTTGAAGACTTTCTCTTCATTTGCAAGCCTAATTACTTTTTTATCCCCAAACTAACAGAGAGCAGTTCAGGGACTTGGCCTCCATCACTATGCAGAATTGCTTACTGAGAACTATGTCAATGTAAAAAAAAAAAAAATCAAGCAAGGGATCTTTAAATCTAGGTAAAGCACAAGGAAACTAAACAGTGATTCTGATGGCTTAACAAAACAGATGATTCTGTGAATGTCAAGGAAAACTCAAGTTCTCATACGTGTTTTACTTTAGAAATACATAATTTAAAATTATTATATCCTCATCCCGAAGGGATGTGAAGAGATGTGAAGCACACCTCAGGATCACCACACAGCCTGTAACAGCCACTATCTAAAGAGGAGAGAAAGTTTCCTTACATACATTTCTTGCGACGTCCACAAAAATGCTGCTTTTGAAACCTTCCATGGTGGTAACCATTCGCCCGAGCATGATACTTGTGGGAAGTGTGCATTCTGTCATGGCCAAAAGGGAAGGATTTGGGATGGGACTCTACTGTGTACCGGTGCACCTTCTCTTCTGCAGTTCGTTTGTACAGCACGTGAGGATGGTGTCCGGCGGGGGACGTGTAGTTGTGCTCCTGTGCCAGCTGCTGAGGTAATGGGGATATAAGGAACTCGATCTTCCGTGTCCTTATCAAACCTGACTAAAAAAAGCAACACCACCACAAGTTAGAGACAAGACTGTCAAGGCTCAAGCGGGAAAATGCTAACTCCTGCAGTGATCTTCCCTGCAAAGCCCAGACGGGTTGCAATGTGCACCTCTAAATTAGATTTACTCAAGTGATGAGCTGGACAGTCTTCCCAATTAAAGTATGCATCGTTGCACTTTGGAGATGACCAGGGCTCACATTTGGTAACACACAGAACAGGAATGTTGTGGGACTGGCAGCACAGCACCTTCACACAGTACCATGGATAATTTCATATGCAATATTAACCCATTCTTCACAGTACAGGTTTATTTGTATGTGTGTTTGTGTACAGGATATAGTCTCACATAAAAAGGAAATGCTTTTGGAAAATGTAACTTCTCATAAAAGCATAGATAAGTAAACCAAAATATTTCAATTAAGATTCAGGGGGTTTTCAGAACAAGGTATTACCAAACTGGAATCCCAGACTTCAGGTTGCTATAAGTAGAGATGTACATTACAAGACAGCAGCACAAAGTTGAAGCATCTGAACACTTTTGCACCATCATTTAGTAATCAACTCTCTGCAATTTAATCATAATAAACACAGTTTAAAATTTATACCATCCTATAAGAGAAAGATAATCAGTGAAAGCAAGTATCTAATTGTTTTCCTTCTTGGATCCCTGAAAGACAGAAGTAAGTATGGGAAAACTACACTCTAGTTTTCACATAGTATCTGTGCATAAAACTGCACATGTGATGAAGTGTTTCCAGGATCAGGGCCAGGGAAATGTGGGTGGCACTGAGGAAGTATTTCCATGCAGCTCATTAATCAGTTATGATTTTATTTCATTTCTTGGTTTTGTAAAACATGTTGTAATAAACACTCCTTTTTACCAAGTCAAAAACCAAGGAGAAGTTTCATCAGGTAATTCTACTACATTATATACGTAATACTAGACACAGATTTTTGGTTTGGATCAGTGAGGCTCTACCATGTGCCAACACCCTCCTGCCAAAATTGACATCCCACGAGGACTACATATCTCTTATGCTTCAGAAAACTATGTGCAGACAAACAAATGTCAATTGCAAACCATCTTGCCTGACATCTCGAGTCCTCCCAGACCATGATTCCACCTCCTTCCCCAAAAAGTCTTCTTTGGAAATGCAGGTAAGTGACATATATGACCTTCTGAAAGGGATGCTCTTCTTTAGCCTAACTTCCTAGGGCCAGAATGCCATGGGTATCAGAAGGAAAGCAGTTCCAATGTCTAACGTAAGCACGGTATTTTTTAAGGATCTGTGGAATTTTCTACACTTTAAGAACTGTTTCCCATGAGGAAAACTTAACAGAAAATAGGAAGTTACACATGAAATCTTCACAGCTTTAACCGTTTACTAAGCTAATGCTGACAATGATTTTAAGCCAATTCCAGCAGGAGAGATTTATCAGAGATCTACAGGTCCTCAACAGTCTACAGTCATCTACTGTGCTCTTTTCATGGAAATTCACTTCTGTTGCTCCAAATCAAAAGCAACTTTGCAGTACTGCCCAATATAAGCACCTCTCACATGGGCCTAATAATGATGCTCATAAAATCATACTGTGATCTTAATTTTTACAACAGAAGAGATCTCACATTATGAACTGAGAGTGTCTAATTGCCCTCTGAGTGATAATAAGAAAAGAAACTGAACAGATATTCTGATTAATGATTTGTCCCCTCTCCTTTCTTCAACATGAATTCGTAATTACGTATCTCAGCCTGTATCTACTTAACATTCGAAATAAAGGTTAAAATTGCCTCCATCAATAACAGACAGGATTTAAATAATTGACAGGAATTTAACTTGCCTGCCCACTGCAATAAGTTGGCATATTTCAAATGTCAGATCACATTTGGTCATGACAAAGTACTTTCCTGGAGGGAAGAAGACTTATATTTTAATCCTTATGATGTGTGTCATCACACAATTTACAAGTGGTTCTGAGAGGCTATCCTTATCTACTAGAATGCACTGATAATTGGGTGCTGCTAAGTGGGGCTTTTTTTCAGCTGGAAAACAGAAATGTAGTGAATCTGGTTTTTATTTCCCCATTTTAAAGGTTTCCACATCTGAAATTATTCCTGTAGGATTCATTTAGTAAATGATTCAAACCATATGGAAAAAAAAAAGGGGGTCCTACATTTTCCTGTAAGAAACTGTCCCTGATGTACACCAAGTTTCAGCCTCAAACATAATTTCTATATTTAACATTATAAGGGCGGATTGAGAATTCAGGGTGGGGGGGAAGAAGCAACTGAATTCTGGGCCCTGCATGTGTTTTGCTGCACCTTTACAGAGGCTGTAGATGACTAAGTGCCTTATAAATGTAGTCACTTTTTCCCAGCAGAAATGACCCTAAATCTCCACTAAGACTTCTTTCCTTTGGGTTTTACATCAGGCTCATCCACCAAATTGAAAAATGCTGTGTGAATGAAAGATACCTTCTTTTTGATAACATCCAGTTTTATGAAGTTGTCAAGAAGAAAGGAGAAGTGCCACAGAACAGTTTGGACACTCATTCAATCACAGACTATTTTCCACTTCTTCCAGGTATGGGATGGGATAGTTTCAAGGATTCATATTGAAATAATCGCTTTGGGAATTCCAAGTAATGCTGAGAATGCTGACCCAGCTTCAGACAGAGCTGCAGACCTCCAGAGAACTGCAAAGGGGGCAATGGGGCAACAACTGCCAGGTACTTTCTTGCAGGTTCTTGAATTTTAGTGTTAGGTAAAGCAAAGTGACCCATGGCTATGGTTGTGTTGGCTGGAAGACATGCCAGCTGGGAAATGCCACAGCACAGAGGAAGGAGACCAGCCCAGAGCCATCTTTTCTAACTTTACACAGCCAAGGAATTCCAGATTCTTGAAGCCCAGATTTTGGCTAGTCTGTACTCCTGGGTGTTCTGGTAATTTTTTCTACAAATACATGAAACATCTCCATAATTGTGAGCTGGATGAAATATATTTATCCAGCTCAAATACTTCAGTAGTTGAACAAATACTGTCAAAGTCATCATGGAAAATTATGCATTGGGTTTCCTATTGTCAGCACAGCTTTCAGGATACATGTGATTTTCCTCAAATCAAGGATGTCTTTCCAGTAACCTTGATGGGCTTAGGACACAATGAGGACAGGGTCAGATAGGTCAGACCCCCATTTTTATTTCAGATTCTCTGCAATTATAACACCATGAGAGGAAGCAGGATGACAAAATCTAACATTCTTCTAAGTCTAGACAACACAGCATGAAAAAGGCCAGGGACTCCTGTCTATTCCTTCTGTCTCCCACTGTGGCTATCACTAATAATAGCAATAATTGTGAGAATATGGTGGGAAGGAACACCCAAGAGATTGCTCAGTTGGAATTCACTGTTCCCTTGTTTTTCCCTCACAATACATATTTGCTGTCCTTCTGCAAGGGATATCCCATGCCATTGGAAAGAAAATGGAAAGACATACATTGACCTGTGTGGTTAGCAAATAATTTTGAATCAATAAATTAGAGGAACTTGTAGTTTGTTTGCAGAAAAGTTGAGAAGAGATAAAAAGGCAACATTCCTCCCATTCCTTATTTGTTATAAAACATTTGCTTAGCTCTGGGCTGAAGGAATTTTCAGATCCAATATATCTTTGTGAAATTCCTCAGTATCCAGGTGTTATCACCAAGGTACAGCACATGTTCTGTTTTCTTGGTGTGTCTCAAAAGGAAAAAGAATATCAGAATTAAATTTGGACAAGGGAAATGATGACATGGTATCTGCTGCAAGATTTTTTTTTAATTGAAGATGGATTATAAGTTCAAATATAAGGACAACTTTTTAAACCACTGAAGAAGTTGATCTTAGCTATACAAAACCACAACCTACATGGAACAATTTTGAGAGTCACACACTAACATATCTGTTCCTAACAGGTCTCATTGGCCTCTTACTGGAACAGCACAGAGGCTGCTCCCATTTGCTCCCCCTGTGTTCTTAAACTCTGAGTGAAGCCTTTGGCTGCTTTTCCAGCCTGTAAACCTCATTCAGTTGGAGGTTTCAGCATCTCCAAAAAAACAGACCCTCCATAAAAACCAGAGCAGTGACAGGGAGTGAAGGACTTTCAGAACTTCCACTTCTCACCCATAATTTAAGAAAGCTGAGTGCTGAGATATCAGGCAAATCCTCACTCTACACCAGCAGAGCCTCATGGCTGTGGGTTCTCTGTTTGCATACAAGGCATTTTCATTACATGCTAATTAAATCAAAGGCAACAGCTTTATGCATATTAAAGCTAGAGGATTTCAGAAAACAGATGCAAATAATGAGGTCAGAAGCACAATGAAGTGAAACTGAGAATTAAAACAGATGAATAATTGAACTGCAATGTCTCTGTTAAACGTAACTACTGATGTAAAGTTAATTACAGTTCATACAAGAACAAGAGTATCTCAGCTAAACTAAGTGCTAAAAAATATGCATGTATTTTCTAAGGAATACTACTTATATCCAAAATGCCTTATTCAATGCTATGAGCATATAGATAAAATTAGGTGCTAAAAACCCACTGCCTTAACTGAGCAGCTAAAACAATGGCCAAAGAAATCAATGAAGTCTACACCAAATTTCTCAAAAGGAAGAGTTAAATCTTATTTCACACCCATTAAAATAGTTCCAAATATTCATGAAAAGTTTTAAAAGACTTGACAAAAGGCCAACTGAAATTGGCATAAAGCTTTCCACAGACTTCAGTGGACATCGATCCAAGACTTCTGCTGTGTTATTTCCCAAATGTCCAGCTCTTAAAAAAAACAAACCAAACCATTGACTCAAACACATCCTAACAAGAGTTACAGAATGTACAGAGACAAAAAGTACAGTTTTTAGTTCTACTCAAATCAAATAAAAATTTAAATTAAGAACTTCCCTGAAATACAAGGAACAAGGAGAACAGATGACCTAAGAACGATGGCTGCTGGCTATTTAAGATCATCTGAGGTCAAAGATTCCCAGAAATCTAGTATTCACATCACATTGTTGGGACCATCTCATGTTACAGCACATTGGAGTCTTTCCTTATTCACTTTGCAGGGAAAACTCATTAAATTATCTTGTCTACAGATGAACTTGTCCACAGTTCATTTTAATCAAACTCTTATTTCCTGCCCTGATGCTCTGCTAAATCTCTGGCACTCTGGCACCACAGAGGAAACACAAAAGACCCATCTCTGCCCACAAAGGAGGAGTGACTGCCTTAGCTCAGGTGTCCCACCTGCGGGTTCTGCCTGCCAGACCACTTCCCATACTGAAAAAACAGGCATGTTGGGGGTCCAGAGAATATGAACTTACAACTTAGAGCTACCTGACAACAGCCAGAAGCTGCCTTTGGGCCCAGACTGGCCTACTAGAATTGGGCAGATGTCAATTTTTAAATAATGATATACAGCAACGTGTGCTAGAAGAGGAGAGAGGTCTCTCCATGACTTCTGTACCTGTGCTCAGACTCCACCACAGACTGACAGGGAGATGAGGCCCTTCCCTCAGGTTTTATGATCAGGTAATGGCAGTCCCTTCAGCAAACACAGAAATGATCTTCACATCTGCAATCACCCCTCCATTCCTGCCAGGAGCACATGCTCCAAGGCAGCCAGAGGCAGCCCAGCCCAAACCAGGAGCAGCAGATCTGCTCAGAGCCTGGGTCAGCTCAACCACAGCATAACACTCGTGTCTGGACACGGTTTTTTGTACCAACCAGTTCATGGCCAGCAGCTTGGAGAGCAGGAGCAGTGATTTCAGAGCCATTTCAAAAGCACCCCTGGAGAAACCCGTGTGGAGGTGGCAGTCCCTGTGCTCACACCAGCAGCCTGAGACAGAATCCTGCCAGGACAGCAGGAGAAGTGCCGGCTGTTTAGAACAGGTTTTGGGTCAAGCCTTGAAAATGTGGTAAATACATCATTTTCTCACACATGCCAAGGAATCCCAGGAAGAATAAAGTCCCGTTAAGTCTGTCAGCATTCATCATATGAATTCCTCTTTCACTCAAAGCAAAGACATTCAACCAATGCTATCACGAGGCTGTTCAAAGCAATCCTGCACCATGTAAGCAGTTTAAATAAATTATTGTTTCTTTAGACAACGTGTAATGAAGTAGACTCACCTCTGGGGATGGGTTAAATTGGTAGTCTGAAAAATATGTGAGACTATAACCTTACTACAGTCATGAGCAAAACTACTTCCAAGAATTATATCCAGCAGTATAGTACAGCCTGACCTGGAACTGCAGATACCCGATATCACTGACTGACTCTTTGAGAGATGGCTTAACTGAGCCCCTCTCAAGTCAGGGTCAAAATGTCAATGCTCTGGAAAATATAATCAAAATGAGCAAATTAAGATGTGAAATTAGGTAGAAAAAAAAATGACAAGCAGCATATCTGGAAAGCAGAAAGAAGGAGCTGAATTGCAGAAAAGTGTTGCTGAGGTGAAAGATATTTTTACCCTCGGGAAGCATCAGGAACAAACAGCCAAGCCAATGGCAGTAAATCACAGTAATTAACCAAGTTCATTCCCCCTCCACTCTGACCCACAGCCCCTCTTCTGGGAGTGGCTGCAGAGGGGACAGCAGCAGCTACAGAGCTGAGCTGGATTTTGCCTCCACACAGTTTCTGTCCCCCTTCAGAAGGGCACTTACACAGTTACCCACATTACTGAAGCACAGGGTAAGTGAAACAAGCCACTCAAACACCGTGACAGGGACACGATCCATGATCCACCAACCAAAAGTGAAAAGCCTGGACCCTAAATCCATACACAGATTGTTAAAGTAATGACAGACTTTTACAGAGTGTTAAGCACCCAGGAGCTCCCATTGAGCTGAACATTGTCTCTGCAAGCATTTCCAGAGTGCTTTTATACCACTTTGGGAAAGCAAATGTTCTGGGAAACTAGTGAGAATGGACTCTCATGAGGTTTCCAATAATACACATGTATTATTGAAGTCAGGAATCCCACGAGTAAAACTCAGAGCATGTTCATTTTTGATCCCATCCCAAACCAGGCAGCACAAAGGCATGCAAACACACCAAAGGAAAGAGAGAATTTTTAACTAAACTTTTCCCTACTTTTATGTTTGCCGAAAAAAACGCACCCATCCTTCAGAAAAGTATCCAGTCTGCAAATGGGCAGCTCCTGATGACTACCCTGGAGTCAGGGAAGTACAGAAGTGATGTTTTATTGGACTGGGTCCTTGGCCAATGAGAATAACCTCAGCAGACCTTTACTGATTTTCCCCAGATTGGAATACCTGGCTCTGTACCACAGCAAATGTTTAGGTTAAGTTAATGGCCTTTACACACACTAAAATATTTTTATCGTGAAAGAAGCATTAGAATCACTGGTTGCCTATTCTGACTTGAGAATTGTCAGCAGATGACATTTTTCTTTAAAATCTGACTCACAAAAATAACTCAATTATTCTGTTTTCTAACATAATATAGATTTCTTACAAATGTAAAATGTTACGAGTTCTTAACAATATAGCATTTTATTATTACCTGAGGATCTGACAGAAAGAGAGTACAATGTTTAAATTACCAGTCTGAGTTAGTCAATGAAAGACCACTCTGTTTGGTTGCTCAAAAAAAATGCTATGCAGAACATTCAGCAATTATTAAAACAAGGTAACAAAATTGCATGTCTTTAATTATTCCTATATGAACAAAGAGGGTGTTATCTCTGAATAGTGCCTTTGTATTTCTGCAGTTGACTGAACTTGTTTCAAACATCTTTATGCAACCCCCTGTCAGCATACGGCAAATAAGGAAATATTCTTATTTGTTCCTCCACTTAAGGTAATTGAACCAGTCACCTTGGTATTTAAATGTATTAAACTGGTATTTATTGCAGGGTAATGAGATATTCTAGAACTAACACAAAGTTGATTGCTTTGCCACAGATTAAATACTTGCTTGTCAGTATGTGAGCTCCCTCATTTCTCATATTTTGGGTTTTTTTGGAAAGAAAAAACCACAGAAGTGAGCATGATAAATGAACAGAAGAAAAATACTAATGTAAACTACAGCACTAACTGTATACCAGTAATATTTAAGTGAAGCGCCAGAGGTTTACCAAGTTGCACTTAGGATCAGTTAATTTACAATTCCATCAGGAGGGCTCTTTGGCTCCCTATAAAGGTTTTGGAAGACAATTAGCTAAAACCAACAGCTCAAATTTGGCCTTGGTAGCTGTACAAGCACTTGGGCATGGCCTGTTTAAGCAAATCCCTGCAATTGTAAGATAAAATCTACATCTTTTATTAGTTATGACAGCTCTGAAATCCATCACAAAGCAAACAGGAAACAGAGGGATTATTTAATGAGTGCATTTATGCTTCACTTTTCCTAAAAAGAGGCAGCCCACTATTTGACATGTGCTGTCTGACAGTTGATTAGTTACTTAGGATCAAGTATAACAGAAAAACTGATTTCAGAGGGTAGCTTAGTTAGTTCCCTAATCTAACATCCCACATAACTAGGTGCCCAGCTCCAGAAAATGCTCAAGGTGTGAGGGGAGGTTGACCTTTTGGAAATCTTCAAAAGCACCCTCTCTCTGTCCTCTCATTCCGTGTAACAGCACAAACTAAAAGCACCATTTATGTCCCTCTTAAATATCTGAAATTCGACTTCAAGATGCTCAGATTTTTTAACAGATCTTCGGACAGGGCAGAATTTCACCCTAACGATGGTTTGCTATGAATTATTTATGCTGCTTAAAGGATGAGGTGAAATGAAGATGTTCTGGCAAGGTTCTCCTCCCCCCTTGTGTACAGCTAATCGATTTTATGTGGCTGGAGTTCAGATGTACAAATATTCTAGGGAAAGTGCATACGTTCTTAATGAAGCTTCTGTTCCTAGAGTGCTGATAAAGGCAAAACCAATAAAATTAGGGCATAGTGACACAGAAAATGAACAGCTTAAAAAAAAAAAAAAAAAAAAAGAAAAGAACTGATAATAGATAACTAAAATCAGTACTTGGAAATTCCTTTCCATAGGTACTTAGCATTAACAGATGCTTGCTTGAGTGCTTCTGATCAGGAACGTCCCTCCCTATCAGACAGGCAACTCCAAACATTAAAAGTCATGAATTAGGCCCTGCAGAAAACAACACCATAAATTATGAGATTTTTTTAAAAATAACGCTGAAGGGCTTCAGTGTTTTATTTTCTTTCTGATTTCTTCAACAATTTTCAACTGAGATTTTTAAGAGGCTTTTTTACCCTTCATAATCACGTGTACTAGAATCAAACTTTAGTGGGTTTTGTTTGGTTTTTTTTAGTGAAAACACAGCTTTTCCAGTGATGACGGGCCATTGGCAGCTGGACCTTTCAGAACACTTCATGAGTGAGAGCAGCAGGCAAGCTTGAAATACTCCCTCTCCCTCACAAGACACCCTGCTGAGGCTGCAGGTAACAGAGAGAGACACTTGCCCAAGCCCTGGGTCACCACCTGGGGCTACCTGATGGCAGCCCCTTCACTCTGTTCTGGAGTTCTGGCTGCAGAGTGACTCACACCAACTGCACCAAAGCCCCAGGCAAACGCCCTCCACGGGGGTGGTTCACCACCCACACCCACTTTTCCCCAGTGAAGATCCTCCAGATACAAACTTCAGCCTGGCAGAGCTGATGCAAATGAATTTGAGGGGGCAGAAGATCTGAGCCTGTCTGACCTGGGATAATTTGCATTCAAACAAAATAAATCCAGCTCAATTCCCATAGCAATTTTGCTTTGCTATGAATAGCTCAGGCAGCTCCAATAACGAGGGGCTCGGGTTACATCTGATTGCCAGCTGTATTGCTTACTAAGAAGTTAGGTCAGTGGTTCCCAACCTTTTAATTTTCCTTGTTGGAGTATACATTGCTATGGATTAGTTACATGAGAGAGTGGTCACAAGGAACTCTGTAGGGAGCACAGTATCAGCTTTGCTGATATTCCACATACACAGACATATACATATGTTGAAATATCTATGTGGGAAGGAGAAGGGGAGTGGAACAAAAGAGCTTAGGCCATTAAGGGAATGGAACACAAGAAGCAAAGATGGCCCAAGAGTGAGAATGTCAGGCTGGCGCCTGGGTTATCTGGATTAAATTCCCAGTTCTTCAGCATTTCAGCTCCTCTGCTCCTTCTGTCTCAGTTTTATAGGCAGGATTTTGTAACCAACCCAGAAAATGCTCAAGAGAGATTTGTGAAGGTTCACATTTGACACTGGCTGGGTGGTTCTATTAAAGAGCCTCCATGTGCCCTACTCTAAGCTACAGCCCCAGCCTTCAGGGTGCCCCTGAGCAGCTTGGCCTGTGCTCCTGTTCTTTTGCTTCAACAGTCTCTTTGAAACAGGTCAGCAGCCTAGGTGCCTCCAAATATCTTTCCCCCCCACCCAAGAAAAGGTAAATCAGTAAAACCTTGACTGCATTCACATGATTAAACCCCAAATACAGGGCAGCAGCACCCCAGAGATCAACCAAGTTTAAATAAGACCTCACCATTTTCTCAGTTTTCCACAACATTGAGAAACCTGTACGATGGCAACTGCACATAACATTTTGACAGCCATACAAACATCCTTAGCATCCAGAGCTTGGTTTATAATGGACATTTGAATAAGGAGTTATTTACTAAGATAAATGCAGTACCTCACATCTGTGTTCCATGTCATGAAGAACCCTCATATTTGTAAGCCCTGTCCACAGCCACAAAACCTGCCTTCCCCAGATTATATTGCCGAGTGTGTCATGGGTCCAGAAAGCTTTTTTTTTAAAACTCCTTGTAGCCAAGTGCTACTGATCTGCACTGCTCAGCCTTCCTGCACTCATCTTTGTCTTGGTTTAAAGCTGCACACACTCACACTCCTCTCCCACAAATTAGCCAATGCTTTAAGGGGATGATGCCCAAATGTGAGCATGGTATAACTGCTCTGCCGAAGACACTGTGCTGAAGTTAAAAGCAGGAAACCTGGATTTGTCCCAGACTAGAGAAATTTTTAATACTGTTATAAATGGAAGTTTGATGAGAAGTAATTTTGAGTACTATTTTCTAACTATAGACATCTCTGTAGTAGAAACAACTGTGATGACATGCAAAAACTGCCACAAAGAGGTCCTGTTGGATATGAAATAAAACATCATGCCATGGCTATTTTAAAATGGACATAGAAAAATACTACCTTAATATTGGACCAAGTTTTCAGCATAAAGTGATCCATTCTTCAACCTAATGTATCCATTTACATCTCCTGACATCTTGTCTGCTGACAAAGTCAGAGCCCAAAACACAAGCCTAAACCAGTACTTGGAATGTTAACACAATGGTTTGCAGGTATTCAGATCCATGTTTGAATTGTACCCACTGAACAGGCCAGAAGAACTAAAATGGTCACAAAAGGTTATACTAAAGTCTAGTGATGGCAAAAATCAGTGTAAGCCTGTGAATTATGTGACTGTTTAGCAGGGATGACTCCTAAGAAAGATGATGTGGGAGCATTTATTTATGTCTTTTCATTAAAGAAATCAGTTCAACCTTTGAGAATCAGAGGTGAAAACAGAGACAAAGAAGAAGGTTAGGAGAGGACAGACACGTTCCCATCTCTACAGTCCCACAGGAACTGATCCAAGAAGGGAGGGCCTGGATTCCTGTGTCAGCAAGCACACACTGTGAAGAGCATTTCTTCATGAAAGCATTTGTACAATAGTGTTTTTAGCACACTACCTTACATATCAGGCTCTCAAAATATAGTCTGTGGAGCTTCAAAGCTCTAAGTAACCCTGTGATGTTCTCTGAGATCTCAGAAAATAGGAAAACTAAAGTGACAAAGGGAAGGTTGTGCCTGAAAGCAACTTCTTTTTCCATGAGATATTCTTGATATTAAATTAGTCTAAGATGTCCAGATATCTATTGCACAGATGTTGCACTATGTTAAACACCATAGGCCTTCTACTGAAATAAAGATGCAGTGAAGACAAGGGAGGTATTTTGTTGACAGCTCAGCATGTTGCAAAGTTATAAAAGGATGGTAAAAAAAAATAAATATATATCAGCAGAAGATTTAAGAGGCAAAATTTCCTAAGCAGCCTGACCTTGTTTCTGCAATGACTCTACTGAACAGTAGGTTAAGCAAAGGTCAGGTTAAGCATAGGTTAAGAAAAAAAGCTCCAAGGGGAGGAATGTGCTGTCAGGGTCACCAAGGCTCTGGGACATCAGGGAAGTGTGTGAGAGTCACAGACACTTCAGCTTCAAATGTAGATCATAGTCCCAGGGCCTGGGTGTTCTCCCTGCTCCATCCTGACACCACAGGACACAGCCAGCAGTGAGAGAAGTGCTCTTGGATCTTGAGCCCTTGCCTAGAAATCAGGGCACACCTGGTCTGCTGAGAAGTGCTGCACGTGTCAAATAATTAGTGCATCAAAGCCCACCAACATCCATAAACAAGAGACAATTTGCCTACTTTCATAAGCTAGAACTAGAAAAATGAATGTGAAAAGTGGCAAATGTGGTCCTTCCATTCCCAGTCTCTGCACAGCCTCTGATTTAGCATTCTGATATTCTAACTCCTCTGCTAGAGCCTGTCCTCAAGCCCCTGTCCCATGTATGACCATATCCCTGACTTTTCCCCAAAACAATTGGCTGCTCAGTGGCCTCTAAAGGAGCACTGCCTGCCAAAAGAATATTGGCATGATGGTAGTCAAGCACCCTTTGTGACTACACATTTTCCTACAGAAGCTTCCAGGAGTTAAAGCACAATCCTGGCACTTCTCAGTGTGAATCTGCCCCACTTCACACGTTGTGACTAAATACATGAGTGTTCCTGCAATCCATCTGGATCATCAGTCAGTCACTCCACCTTTTCTTCTTTCCAGGTGGTAAGGCAAACAGAGGAAAAGCCAGAAGGAGCTCTTGTGAAACATTTCCTCTCTTCACAGCATGTTACACCACACACTCCTCCCACTGCAGAAAACCAGCGGTGTTAATGTGCTCTGGAAGTAAATTAGGCACAAATAGCACCATGGGGAACTTAAATATTTTGAGTGTATACCATATAATCAGGAAATGCCCACCCTCTTTATCTGTTAGGAGCAAGGAAACTGAAAGCTTTGTAATTTTAAACTGCCCATCAGTTGCTATGAATCAATCAGGCCTCTTGCTGGGGAGAGACAGCACACACAAGGCTGGCAAGATAACAGAGGGTTTAAGCTACACTCCCCATCCTGTCGGAATAGTTTCAGCCCAAGATTCCACATCTGATTCCACCCCTCTCTGTGGCTTCACTGAACCCCCCAAGGGAACTTGAATAGGATACTGAACTTTCCTAGATTTTCAGATTATTTATACCATCACTAATTCTCAGAAATGCCACTAATCTGAAATAAATTTAACCTTGTTTTCAATAGCAAATACATTTTATAAAAATAATTTAGAGATTTACAGTGACTTAGTCCTTTAACATATTTTAACAAATGATGAAGGAAGTCATGCAAGACTGATATACAACCACTACATTATAATTTTTTTTGCAATAACCCAACATCCATCCACTTACTACAAAAATCAAAGACAAATCACAGCTACTTCCTCTTTAAAATTTAAGTCCCTTCCTGGAAGAAGCAAGAAGGTGTTGACTTAAATGATAATTACTATTTTGCTAGGAGATAATACAGTTATTGAACAGCAGAAGAGAGAACAGCCATAAAGAGCACTGCCTTGTGCAACTTTATGGACATACAAATAGATCAGTATTTCACTAACAATGGATGCCAAATTGCACCATCCTTTGTAAGATAAAGATTAAAGAATTGACACTAATTCAGTGCATTGGTATAGAAAAGTATGTATGAATATATAAATTCTCTTCCTTTTTATTGGCAGTTCAAACACAAGAAGCCAGGTCCAAAAGCTAAGCTGTTGTTAAGGGCATGTGGCATGCCCAGGGAGATATTCTGGAGCATATGGGCACCATCCAGGGCAGGCTGATGGAGGGCAGGAAACACAGCCCCATGGGAAATCCTCCACATCTTCTGTTAATCCTAACACAGGAGTAGGGCTGTGGAGGCAGAATGACCAAATGCTTCAGTTTGCAGAAGACAGACCTTCATTCTGGATGAATAACATTTCCTTCTGTTTTGTTTCTCACATCAGAGTGCGTTCCTGACTTTCCCAAACTGTAGTCTTTCAAATGACTAAATAAATCATGTGAACAGCCACAACAAAAAAAATACACAATTCCCTCAGCCCTCGAGCTATTTGCAAGTAATTTAGTGTTGTGGTGCTGCTCTGCACCAGAAAGCTAATTTTCAAGAAATGCTTGGGAAATTACAACTAAAATAAACTTCTAAGGGCACTGTAACCCAAAAGCTGAGAACCTGTAAACAGAACCAGGGCAATATTCAGAGGCCAAGAGCACGGTCTGGCATGTTTTTGCTCCCAGCTTCATATATCTGTGGTGATGTACCAGCCTCTATGTTGGGCTTCTGGTCCAAACTGTCCTTTCATTGGTATTTTGTCTGTCCCACAGGCTGATGGAGAACACAAGCCTTTGTCACCACCTCACGAACCTGATGTTCCCTGACACATGGCACTGACTGTACCCTGTGCTGCCCTGGCTCCCACCCTGTCCTTGGGACCACGGATGGTCCTCATTAAGCTGGACCTGCAGGACTGTCCGTGCCTCAGGCAGTTAAAATGACCACCCACTCTCTCTGGTAAACACAGGAATCAATTAACCATTCCTGTCACAGTGTTCTCCTCTCTGCAGTTACTCAGCTCTCGCCGGATGGGCAGAAGATGAACAGGGTCTTGTCCCCTACAGGTGTGCCAGGATGACACTGATCATCTCCTTGCACATTTTTGCAGATCGAACTGGGAAGTCCCTCTGCTGTCTAACGAGGGCAATAAGCCTCAAAAGCTACCATTGTCTGTTTCTCTCAATACCAGATGTGCCTTTATCAGGGTTTGATTTGGGTTAGGCCAAATAACCACTTAACGTTTACTGTTGGCTTCATATTTTTTGGTGGCCATCACGCTTCCTTTACTCCTTCATTGTCAGAATACTCTGGCAGCAGAGTGGAATGAAAACACTTGGCACTAATACACTGAAACGTATCTGGCAACTGCAGGCACTACATGCCAAGCACTTGAGTGCATTTTCTAGCAGTAGCAGCAGCAGCTGATTCTCTGGGAAACTGCCTGAGCTCCTGCCTCATTTCACTGCTGGCTGTCACAACCCTGAGCAGTCCATGAGAACAGCACAGGGTCACAGCCTGCAAATGGGTTTCTCTGCCCTTCAACATCCTGTTTTCCTCCATTTAACTTCTGATTCAGTGAAATCTGATTATACAGCACCCCCTTGGATTATGTACAACATGCATTTTGGGGTCTGCCAGGAGAAACACGCTTCACTTTCGTGATGAGCCAGTGGTGCTTCCCATTTTCCAAATGTCTTTCTAAACTGAATAGCAACTACAGTGATGTTTCCCAAAGAAGTGGTGTGCCTATTGACTCAAGGGCCAAGATGATGTAGGGAATAAGAAAAGAGACCTCTCCCTAGGCCAGGTTCAGATCCAAAGCAGTCAGCATAACACATATTACTCACCACAAGAAGATGAAGCCCATAAACCAGCAAATACCTGTCAATGAGAGTGGGCAATACTGGAGTGCAGGAATCAGCAGATGTCAGCAGCTCCCTTGTGTCTCAGCCTGGAAATTATCCTTTTTCTGTCCCAAGCTTTTTCTTCTCAAGCTTTTGCTGCCAGAGGCAGGATAACAAGCTGACTTGTTATGTACTTATTAGTACATAATGTCAGGACTGCAAAAAAATATCCACATGGCCTTGAGCATGGCTTGTGGCATGAAGAGAACCAGCAAATAGAGAAAAAACCTGGAGGCTGGAGGTCCTGCTGTGGTAGGCTGGTCTCTCCAGTGATTTCAGAGACATTTATTGCAAACAATGGAAGAGCGGACTACAAGGAATTATTCTTTATCAGGAAAAAGTAACAAAAAAGTGCCAAAGTGACACAAGCATTTTTCTTGCCTATGCCATAATCATCCACAGTAGACTGAAAAACAAAACAACAACAACAAAAAGAAAACAAACAAAAAAACCCCACCTCAGCCCTACCCCAAGACTGATATTTTTATAGTTAATTTATACTTGCATCTAACAAAATAAGTAACATAACTTTCTGTCAAGTGTTAACAAGAAATGACACTGGGTAGCCATATTTTTACAGAAGTTTAAACCTTCTTCTCTGATGCTGCCTTATACCTGTTATTTATACCTATCCCTTACCATGACCAGCTTATACTTTACTAGCAGTATTAACTTGAACTGTTTCTTTAGGTTTAGTCTTGCCTAATTTTAAGACTTACTGTTTTGATGACTTCTTCCTAAAAAAAGAATGAGAGTGTGGCATAAGACAGGCCTGGTCAAAAAAGAATTATTCTTAAATGCTTGCTCTTTTCACTGAGTGCAGTAATTTGCACACAGCAAATCTGTTTTTAATTTCATGATTTAAAAAGAACTAATTATATTCTGGTGTTATATAAATTTTCTATCTCATGGCAAGGAAACTGCAGGTCTGAAGAGTAATCCATGTTACATTAGTTTGTGTATTCTGCCACAGAATATAATATTACATTCTTAAATTAGTTGGAAGCCACACTGTGCTGCAGAGTATAAAAACAAAAGTGAGGGCTCAAGCTAGGTCAAGCATATTTTGTATAGGTCCATTAAAAATCTCATTCCATTAATATTAATAAAGATGTTGAGATACAAAAGTCCTTCAATTAACATATATTAGGCAGGCAGGCACAAGCATTCAAGTGATCCCACTGTGAACAGCAAGAACCCAGTCCTCAAAGAATAAAGCCCCGAGTGTGCTGTGTACAGAGAGGGGCAGCCTGAAATGCTAATGCCCAGGGGAGTGAAAAGGCAACACCCCATTGTCCGTGCAAGCAAATATCACTTTATTGCCTCAGCTTCCTCTTCTATGAAGCAGGTTTGTGCAAGGCCTTCTTATTCCAGTAAGACTAATTTCAAGACCTATGATCTTTGTCATCAAACCTTTTGTCTTATACTATTTTTTGGCAGGAACTTGCTGGGCAGCCACACACGAGATTCAGGAAAGGGATTTTCATCTCACAGTACAACTTGTTTGCAGATTTCCCCAGCTTATGAACTAAGGTTGTAAAGAAAGAAATTACCTTGCCTGTTCCAGAAATTGCTCTGGACAATAATGGTTCCCACGGTACCGAGCTTCAACCATCAAGACTCATTCCCTTGCATCTGACCTGATTATTTGACATTTCTTCACCCTCATTCTTGGTGACTTCTGAGCACGATAAACAATAAAAGGTTACTGATGTCAACCTATTATGAGCCAGGATGTTGTTCTTCTCATCTAACACAGAGTAAAGCCAGCACTGAAGCTTAATTAATACGTGTTTGTAAATTGTGCTCAGCTGCAAGGCATTATGATTTCAGGTTTCTTCTGTAAATGTTTACCTCAGAGCTTTAGTCAATGCTCCACTGTCTGAACCAAAGATAAGTTCTGCTTCCATCAGCTATTCACATAGCTGGTCAAATCACTGTCAGAGCAAATCAATAGGAAATTCCTTTAGCATACTGTAATTTATGGTAGACCTGCAGCAACAGAATTGGGATTAAAATGGGATGAGAAAAGGCAAGAAAGAACCAACATTTCTGCTCCCAGTGACATGATCAAAAAGACAGAGGAAAACCTTGTTTGTAATGGAATTATCCATTAAAGTTCAATTCAGATACCGTTTAAGGGCTAGTCAGAGCCTTCCTAACACAAAATAGAAAAAAAAAATATATTGCAGTCTGAGTTTCAGCTGCTAAAATTCACTGTAGGTCCACTGCCAGCTCCCACTGCAGAGACAACTAAATTTAACCCCTCTCCTGCCAGCTCACTGAGAGAAGACCATAACAAAGTGAGGCATGCAGAGCTAACAGCTCCTGTATGTGGTCAGCAGTCCACTCAGAGGAAACACTGGATGACTAAAGGCTGCTGACATTAGTGAGACTGTTGTCAGGTTACCACTGGACACTGCAGCTTCCAAAAAGAGAAAGCAGGTACCTTCTAGAAAATCCCTAGAGAGCTGTAAGTCAACAACATTGCCCATGCTCAGGAGAGAATTAAATCAAATGCAAATAGCTCTGAAATGGTCTTGAAGAATTGACTGATGTGTTATGGGCATCACTGCTCTGGATGCCTTTGCTTAGCATGGCCCCAGCTTTTATCTTGCCCTCATCCATGGGCTGCAAATTTCCAAACCACAGGCACTGAAAACAGTCTTTAGACCTCCAACCTTCTCTCCTGTTTGCAGTACTGGGCAGCAATCCCAGTGATCCATCTACTTTCAATGAGTACAGGACATGCTGTACATCAGACACACAAACCCATCCCTAAAAAGTTGCAAGTCAGAAAAAATTATCTTAAATATCTTGTGGACTTAAAGACAATACAGTGACAAACAAAAATCATAGGTGCCCAAAGATCTGAGGGACTTATAAGAGCTGGTAAACTCCCAGTGACCATCCAGACCAGTCCACAGTGAATCAAAGTCAAGTCTCCAACTGAGTGCAAGTGTGCAAGTCACAAAGCTGTCACCATAATCAAGGCACTGGTTCTGCAGAGAGGGTAAGGAGGGAATAAGCCTGGAAAAAAACAATGTTTAAGACCAGTTTTGATATCACTTTTTGCTCAAATTAAGTGGACTGTGTGTCAGGATCAGGGCACAACCAAGGCACTCCTGTGCTCCCCATTCCACTGCCGTGTGTCAGGTACAGAGCTCCAAGAGTGGGCAGCTTGAGCTGGAATTGAACTACAGTTTCACAGACTGTCACTGTGTTTTAGGTAAACAAAAGCCTTTACACACCAGGTCTGCAAACCTGGTACCTTCCTCCAACACTTCTGAAGTGAAGGAAGGAGAGGGGAAAGACAGAAATAAAACCTCGTTTAGGTTAATTGTTAGTGACTATAAGCTGCTATTAGTTATTTGAATCTGCCTCTAAAAGGAGAAATATTTCTGATATTTCTCAGCACAGCAGTTCACAGCTGTGCAGAAGAGAATACTCTGCCTCTCGGCAGTGGGGATGGTATGGTCCAAATGAAAATAGTGGTCCAAATGAAAATAAAAATCCTCATGACATCAAAGACATCCTGTTATGAAGAGGTCAAGTCTGTGCAGACAGGTCATCCTGTTCTGACCCTCATGAGGGCATCTGTCTATAAGCTTCTCTCTAATGGACTAGGGAAAGTGTGGGAACTAAGTTTTGTGGAAAGACTTTGCTACAGCAAGAAAAACGCTGATGTTACAAGTATAGAGAGAGTCTTGCCTTTGGAAGTGATGGTGAGACTGCAGCTGAACAAGAAGGGCCAGGATGAACTGTCTACCTCTGTACAAATGGATGGCTCCCTGTTCCTGGAACCACTCTAAAGGTGCAAGCAACAGTGCTCACAACAGCCTCGAGTCTGGTTGGAAATACACTGACAAACCATTTCCATGCTCTGCTGGAGCAAAACCAGGGCAGGCACAAGTGACAGAGGACCAGCTCCTGTGGGTACTTGAGAGCTGCTGTGCATCCACAGCCCACTGTGTTCTGTCTGATGGAGTTAAAGTGCTCTCAGGGACACAGTGCTTCCTCTATGTATGTTGCAGGTTTTTAAATATAAAACCAGGAAGAAATGCAGCCTCTATTACTTTATCTGTCAAGCAGAAGCAGGTTATTTCTCATCATTAACCCTCTTTAATTACATTTCTTACCTATCAGGAATCAGTAGTGTCAAAATGCCTGGGATAACACTGTCTTTGTCTCACAGAGCTACAGGCAGAGTTAAACAGAAAGCTTATCAGACAGATATGGAGAAGGGCAATCAATAACCTAATCTCACAATTCATCACAGTCAGTTCAATGTTGAGACCAGAAACAGTGTCTTGTATTTGCCTAGTATAAATTAAAATATCCTCAAGAATATTACTTTTCCCCATTGTCACCTCATTTTCCTGTAGAGATTTTTCTCATTTTCATATTTACTATATTATGGACTAATGGAATAATAACGGAAAAATGTTCATCAAAACAATGGACAAAATTATGATCCTGTAAAATACAGTTTGTGTTTTATAAAGGATGGAGATGCAGTGGTGTGTGAATATAAAGAAAGTCAAAGAACTCATGCCAGATGCTGCTCATGTCATGCTGGTATAATGGCAGAAAACATAAGATTTGTGTACTAGCTTCTGGGTGGACTAAAATCAGTTTTAAGAATAAGAAAAATCACCAGCTCTCTACTTGGTTTCTCTTGAAGGTCCCACTGGGACAAATTTTGTCCTATTTTTACAGCTGTAGATTCCTAAAGGAACCTCACTACAAACAGCAATTATTTTGTACCTTCACCAGCAGTCTGGCTCACTGAGTTGGATGGGAGTTTGGCTGCATAAGAACCTTGGGATTTGTCTCAACATATTTAATTGGACTTAAAAGTGTGAGCTCTAGGAATAGGAGGCTGTTGTTACACGAACTTACATGATGCTAATACAGGGTGCAATTAAATGACTACAACGACTGGGTACATGAGTTGCCCTGCCTGCCTCTCAGGTGGCCAGACTGCATTAAGCAGCTTTAATTTTGTGGCTTCTTTGATACTTGGAGCAAAGTCCTGCCCTCAGACAAGCACACACAATCTCCACTGAATTAATACATCTCCTGTATATCTCTCAGTGCTACATCTAACCCTTTCTCCAGTCCTAGACTCCTCTGACAGCTCAGCGAGTGTAACATGATTCATCCTTCCCTCCTCTTCCCTTGATTAGACACTAATAAACATAACAGAACTTGAGACAAGAGAAAGAGGCCCCTTACAATGACAGATTCAATCACATCCTACCAAAACCAGAGGAGGGCACCACTACTTCTTCTAATTAAGGTACATAAATAAATGGGAGAGAATGGCCCACATTCACATCTGGTGCAAGCAGGTGCAGCCTCTCAAGCCTCCATTCTAAGGGGTTGGCTTAGGGCTAAATTTGGCCTGAACAATAAAACTGTGTATTCTATAGTTTTAAGGGACCTGAACTGTTCCACTCAGCAGTACTTGTTTTCTCTGACCCAAAACACACACAGATCTCCTCTGGGACTCGATGGCAGGCAAGTCCCTTACGTTGTACGAGTGGTTTGCTCCTCTGGGCACATGTGTAGTTCTTGCTCTACACCCTCACCTGTCTCCTGCACCAGCAGTGCCCCCACAAATGCTGTGTAACAAACTACTGGCTCATTAGGTCACCAATCCCTGTGTTGTGCATAGGACTACAGTAAAACCTGTTTGACTTTGCAAGAGAGTTCTTGTTCACAAGGGAAACGTGACTCCTGCTCCTAAATGCAGAGGCACAAATTACTTTTGAGAGTGTCTCTAGAATACAGCTGGACACCTCTGAGGTTCTCTTGTACTCTGCCCTGATTTACTGTGTGACTGCAAACAACTCACTGTATACAGGAGATTCTATATACAGAAACATAAAGTAAGGAGACAAAAACTGGCAAATAAAGAGAGACAACACAGGGATACACAGACTAGGAAGGCAACAGTGAGGCTTTTAGATGTCATCATGGAAGCAGAGTTAGAGATGCTGAACCTACAGCAGCTAGTAGATATTGTTTTTATTGCAGATTAAATAGCACATGTGGATGAGAATGGGCAAGAGGAACGAGGTAGGAACACAGACACAACCACAGTGAGTACGTCCTAAAAAAACAATTCCATATTCTAACAGTGGCCAGCATCATCTCCTTCAGGAAAACAGAAAAACCACTGCATTCTGTGGATTTGACACAGTCTGCCCCCCAGTTAGCTAGCTAAAGGCAATTATAAGTAATAATGAATTACAAAATAATAATAGTAATAAAAAAATAATTAGAATAAGCAAGAATTAGCTCAAATCAGGGGTTTGGAGGGAAAAAAAGATTGAATTTGGAAAGAACGAACAGTTTGAATTGGAGAATGTAAAAAGGGAATGAAGCAACAACAGAAACCAGTGGCCTGGATGTAGCAACTGGGAGAGGACAAGGGACTGAAGGAAACTCCAAGAAGTCATGCAGGGATAATAGAAGAGGTTTATTAAAAGCAATAATGAATATCAGTGGAGAAAGAAGTTGAACATTTTGCATTTCTATTCAGGCCACATTAAGATGATGTCAAAGAGAGAAACCAGTTGTGTATTTACTAACATAAACAAACTCATTGACCCGAAGGTGTAATAGTTAAAAAAAAAAGACCCTTGAGAGTGAGAATGTATTAACAAAATATATGAAAAACATTATCACAGCGCTGTGGAAGGCATGTATGATGTTCTCCACAGACAGCCCAGAACACAGTGTCCATTTAACAAACAAGTAAAAGCACAGCTTTCTTGCTGCATAACAGATGCCCCAGCAAGCAAAGGATGCTGACTGAAGCACGAAAGGGCAGAAAACAGAAAAAAAAGCAAGTTTCCATTTGAACAGCAAAGCACCTAAACATTTTGATCATGAAAAGAGGAACTACTATAGTAAACTTATGTACATCCTCCTGAAATGCCAACTTACTGTATCAGAGCATGAAGAGCACAGATCCAGTTCTGCCTTCTGACACACCAAGAAAATTGTGTTGTCTGATGGAAACATTTGGTCTCAAATCAACAAATCAGCATAAAAATGTAGGGCCTTCCTGTCAACTAAGCCATTAAATCATAAGATACACACAACTCTTAATAGATCTATACCAAGGCAAGAAATTCTTGCTCCTTTCCAGTGTTAAGTTAAGGTCATCCTGCCTAACAAACCATTTCATATAGACTCTCTCCAAAGTCTCCTCTGCAGGCAATAGCAGATAACAGACAGCTGAATGACTGAATACTCTAGGTCATCCAAAAAATTAGATCAAAGAGTCCCTGTAGTCTATTGAAATGCAATTGCTTCCAAATCACATTGTGGTGTTCCAGGCTTGAAAGAATGGGTCACTGCAGCTTTATTGTAGAGAAGCTATTGCTAATGAAAGGAACAATGGAAAGATTAGTGCTACCAACCATATAGAAGAAACACCACTTTCGGTTTAATTGCAGTGAACAAAGCAAATAGGAAAGAAGGGCAACCAAGTGACAAAAGTAGTTGGTGCAAAAAGGATATAGAAGCTATTCACAAGGTTCTCTTGATCAGAGCACAGCGTCCAGACTTAACATATGATTACTGAATTTGGATCACAGTGAGAAGTGACGTGGTTGTCATTACAGACAGCTGACGACACGTTTTTAAGAGGGCAGCCTTGTAAACTGAAAGACAGAATCCTGTTGATAATTTGCCTGAGATTCATTAGGTGCACTGAAATTAACAGATAGATAAAGGAACAATTATACTTTGGGATACCTACTCTACAGGAGATTACTGTAAGTAAAGGTTTACTTCATTCACCAGTTTAAAAATAACAATTTAAGGTGAAATCTATTGAACCTTGGAACTAATTAAAGAGAGATTCTAATTGCTGATAATCTAGGTACTGCCAGAATAAATTCGTTCATGCCACAATATTTATTCTCTTTTGATCAGTTTCTGGATCTTTCCTAAGTGAAGCTTACCAGTCATAACAACCTCTGTGTCGAGACAGTGGTAAAAGATCCATTTCATTCTCAGTTAAGATCACCACATTCTGTTCCTCTGTGACCTGAGGCAGGCTTGAACCTTCCTTCTCCAGACAAGACTTGACAAGACTTGACAAGCCCAACTTCACTTAGCTCAGAAAGCATGTTAAAAACCAAAACGTGACCAAACAGGGGGGATCACCTAAACTGTACCTGTGGCGTGTAGGTAGAGCATTTCCCTTAGAGGAAAAGGCAAAACACTGAAATAAGTGAAAACAGGGTATTTTCTGAGTAAATCTGGTAAAAAGTAGCAATTGTGAACACGAGGCTTACAGAGAAACAACTAAGCACATCCAATATTAACAGTTCAGCACTAACAATACAACTTTAAAAGCCAAAGAAAGCTTCATTCCAGTTCCGGGCACCTGCTCCAAACTCCCACTTGCAACTGTTCAAGTGAACTGTAAGATACTAATTCCTCTAACTTGCTGAGAAAAAAAAAAAAAAAAAGAAAAAAGAGTAGAGCATTCAAAATATAACCCAGACCACTTCAACCAGTTATCAACAGCCCTTCCTAATGAACAGGCTTCTCAAGTCACTGATTCCAGTTTCAAAGGAAACACTGGCTGTCTCAAGTGCTCCTTCTTCGGTCCCATCACACAGTTCAATAGCCCTTAGAGACAAGTACCTTTGCAAAACAGATTTCTAGAGGGTGACCCAACATATCCTCTGGACCTTAGTCAAGCACAAAGCACACAGATGACTTCATATACCAGTGCTAAAATGACACTGCCTTACTCTGCCTCCACAGCAGACTGCTTTGCAAGTGCAAGGGTTTAAGCCTAAAAAACATCCATAACTATTAATTCTGTAGATGATTCTTCTAAATTGCATCAGTACAGACTTCTCTGCAGGCAATGAGCACTGTCAAACACACTTTGAAAAAACCACTTGTGAGTGACAATTTTTCATGAACTTTGATGACAGCCATAAATGGAAAATATGCAACGATAATATTTAACACGTTCATAAGAGATCAACTCATCAAGACTTGTAAACCCAAATAAGGCTTGAATTATCAAAGGAAAGAAAGGGAAACTGGTTCATGACTCCTGCTGAGCTAGGAAATTCACCCATCCTTAAAGCAGTTGACAAAACAAGGTAAAATAATATTTTTTCACAAGCTTCTGGATAGTTGTTGGGTTTTTTTTCCTTTATTCATAGGAGTTCACAAAGGCAGGAAGAGCTTATACTTCAGAGCGAGCAGAAATGTATAAACTATAACAAGCCATAACAAATTGTTATGGGATAATTACTAGGACTACCAGCCAGTCTTCTGTTTGTTTTTTCCCTCTGAAAGACTGTCATCAACAAATACAAAGGGTGTGATGTTTTCCCTGAAAGACTGTCATCAACAAATACAAAGGGTGTGATGCAGTTCACTGGCTTTAACTAAATCTCTTCTGTTAAATGCAGTAGCAACTAGTGGTGCTAGGAAAATCAGCAAATGGTGTATGGTACCCTGAATATTATATGAATTACATTCCTTCGGCTACTATTCCACATACGAAAATACTTTTAGTGCTGATTTGTTTTAAATAGACACTTACCAAGCCTACACATGTAGATATTGCTACCGAAGAGGTGCTATCATTCCTTATAAATCCCTGGTAGAAACACTGCTCAATGTCATGTTCCTGAGAATTTGACACTCCATCTTTCCCGAGTACCTGGACAATAAAACTGTTGCTTAAAATGGTCGAAGGTTTAAGTTCTAAGTGAAGTTCCTGTCCAAATGCTGAAAATTTGTAGTGCAAGGAACTCTTTGAACTCTGAGTTGATCTCTTTCTCCTAGTACTGTGCAAAACATCATGTGAAATGTACGATCCGCTGGAATCCACTCTGACAGGTGTCACAAACACATAATCTGTAAGGATAAAAAGTTAGCCATCAGCTTTTGTATCCCACAAACCAGGTAAGCACCACTCTGACCCGGGGAGCACCAGGCTTTCACTCTGGGATGAAGCCTTCCCTCACTCAGGGACTGGCCTGAAAGCTCTGCAGGCTCTGTGTGTGCAGCCTTGCCTGCATAAATTCACCCCTGTTAAGTCTCACAGGCTCTCAGACTGTGTTTGTTTCTTTTGTGCCCCACTGAGAGGCACAGACTAACTAGCATAGCTGTGAACATTCCCACAACTGCTCCTCTGAAGACATTTGTCATCACCAGCAGATCTGTAGACTTTGCCCTCCCCCTGTATTAATTGCTGTCAAATGTGAAGGCCGTTCTGGTTTGAGAGGCTTTTTCCTTCCCTAAGAATGCAGCAAATATTGTATCACTGTAGGGATAACCATGACTGAGACTTTGCAGAACTATACCACTTGTTCAAATGGATTAAAGGATTAATTTATTAATGCCTTAACTGAGTGAGACCTCATCTCTTTGTAGTGACTTGATTAGACTGGGTTTCAAATTGTAACTGACCTTCAGCAGAAAGAGATTACATCCTACCTAATAACCTTTAGTCAACCATCGCTAATTGCATGTCAAAGAAATGTATTGTTTTGAATAAAACGTGAAAAATTACAAAACTATTTTTGAGAATGCTGAGATCTACTCAAAACCACTTAGGAAAGTGGAAAAAATAGAGGCCATGATTCACCTGGCTGTGTGTGTCTTAAGTCTGAAGTACATTACCATTGGTGTTGACCTAGCAGGGATTACTTGTGTCCCAGAACCAGGGTATGAATTTTATCTCTTTCCTGAACTAGGATCTTTGCACCTAGTCCTGGTTACACAAGTAATTATGCTGAATAAACTGCCTTCCAACCCCATTTTAATTTTGGGCTGTATTTCTCTATGGATACTTAGATGTCCATGCATTTAACAAAACAATTAATTTCTCTTAGTAAATTGAAATAACACCATGTAAAAGAGAGGAAAACCCCTTTCTTCTTGTGTTGTAACAGATGTTGCAAAAACTATCAATCTCTTTGCCTGAATAGACTTTATTGGACACACATTAAGCTGAGAACATAACCACTGATAGGTTGTTTTCCCTTAGACAGTGGAAACAATACATCAAGAGCTTTCACTTTCCTCTAGTGGTGTTAATCAACAGCAGAAGTTGAGGACGCTAAGAAGGCTGGTGGCCAAAAAATGTGAGCAGCTGCTAGAGAGAGGGAATCCCCAGTGAGCAGAGAACAGGGTGCAAGAGGGTTTTCCTTTCTGCACCCTGGTGTGGTTCTCTATTGTACTTTGTTTCCACTCACACCCAGTAAAAAGCATATACTGCACTTCAAACATCCCAAAGTCATCAGCATCTACATGTTAGTCCCTGCGACCTGGGAACAAACAGCTCCTGAGCTCCTGCTCACAGGAGTCCTTTCTCTCCAGGTTTGTTTTCACTCAGCCTGCATTGCACGGCTCCTTCCGCTCTCCCACCCAAATATTTTCATTACTTTTGTCTCACTGCTTGCACAACAGACACATGAGGTTCTGCTGTTGCGGCTACACACACATTCATCTTTCTAATCACACATGGAAATGTGGATGTATTTACTATCCCATTCATTTGCTTTGCTGTTACACGTAGTTCCTTTCAGCTTTAACACACGGGGCTTAACAAGTTAATCCCTGCCCATGGTTCGCTATCCCACAGCAGCCAGCCTGCCTGCACTTTACGCTCCCCAAACACTGCGGCTTCTTCCCTTTAAATGCTCACTCCACCGAAAAAAAAAAAAAAAAGCATCCATGCAAATGTTCACATAGACAGACACAGAAAGAGCTATACAAACCATGAGTCAATTCACTGATGCTGTCACTGGTTAAAGTTGCTGCATGAGACATGCAACAGAGGCAGCACAGCTGAAGGGTCTGCAAGAGAAAAAAAAATAAAAAAAGAGAGAGAGAAAAAAGGAGTATTGGGCGAGATTTCCTCCACAAGGGAAGGCAGAAAGACAAGGCACCAGGGACTGCAGTAACCTGGTACGGTAAAGCACACTAGGCGACTGCAAAAGAAAAGTGCTCTCGACCTGCCTTTACAGTGCTTCCAAGCCACGGGAGAGTCTGGAATTGCATGGAGCTGCCGCCGCCGAGGATCGCGACAGGTAAAGTCCAGACGGCCAGCAGGAGACAGTCCATGTTCCGCCGCGCACCTGGCGTGTGCTACCTGCCCCCGAAAGCGTGCGGGCGAGCCCGGCCGCCCCGCATGGTCACCTGGGCGCTGCCCCGCAGCCGCTCGGGCGGCCGGCGGAGCCCGTGGAGCGGCGCCCAGGTGAGCGCGCCCCGGCCGGCCCAGCGCTTTGAGCCGGCCCAGCGCTCTAGGCTGGGCTTTAACCCGCCGCCGCCGCGGGGCAGCGCTGCCTCCGGCACCGCGAGTGCAGCGGCCGCCGCCCGGGGGGCGACGCGGAACGGGCGGGCGGGACCAATGGGGAGGAGCGGGGCCGGGCCGGGGGAGGCACCTGGGACCGGGAATGGGGCGGGGGGATCGGCCGCGGGACGCGGGGAAGGGCTGGGCTGGGCTGGGCTGGCGCACCTGTGCGGGTGTGCGGGGGGCGCGGTCCGAGGGGTGAATCGCTGAATCACAGGGTGGGTCGGGTTGGAAGGGACCGCAGTGCGTCGTCTGGTCCAACCAGGATCGTGCCAGAGCACATGGCACAGGATCGCATCCAGGTGGTTCTTGAGTATCTCCAGTGAAGGAGGCTCCACACCCGCTCCGATCTCTGTTCCAGTGCTCGGTCACTGCACAGGAAAGTTGTTCTTCCTCATGTTGAGGTGGAACTTCCTGGGCATCAGTTTCTGCCCATTCCTCTTGATCCATTGCTGGGCACCACAAAGAACAGCCTGGCTCCATCTTCTTGGCACCCCTCCTTCAGATATTTGTAGACATTGATGAGGTCTCCTCTCGGTCGCCTCTTTGCAAGGACCAGAGATTTGTGAGGGTGCTGGACCAGCCATGCAGCTTCCCCCACTCACTTGAAGATAACTTGTGCTATTATTTTCTGTTATTTTTAAAAGTCGCTTCATGGGCCAACAAAGAAACAATTCACAGGAAGATTACAGTGCTTGGGAAACAAACACAGCTGTGACAGGCACGAGCAGGTACTGGATACTGAGCACTGATGTCCATCAAGGAGCTGACTTGCACGCAGTGGCTCTCACACTGAGCCAACACAGCATCAAGATCTGGTCCCACCCTATCTAGTTGTGCTATTATGCATTCCCTTCTACAGAAAACTTCAGTAAAGAATCAAAGACCTAAATGATCTGAAAGCAAACTGAACTATTGAAGTGAATGTGACTGGTCCAGGCTGGAAATCAACACAGAACTTGGTTCTGATGATTTTGGCTGCACTTGGGGAAGTGTCCCTCACCTCATGATCTCCCTTTTGTGCCAGAGAGTGGTCTACTATGTGTCTCAGTCCAATCTCACTCAAAATCTCCCTTGTCCTAGGGTCACATCGTGAAAATAAATGGTAACTGTGTCAATCTTTTTGCTCCAGTTGGCACAGGAGCTGGACAGTACAATGGAAGCTGAGGTGAGAGGGAGGTTATCTCCTTTACTTGCCTCCTCCACTGAGTGTCTCATGGTAACTAGTCTGGGGCAGTGGATTAGACTGATCTGAGATATTTTCCCTTCTAAAGCATTTCCTGTCTTTAAACATTAAGTTCCCAGGTGTGGAATTTCTCCTTCACCTCTCTCTATTTCCCAGTAGGTTTTACATTATCACCTCGCTGAATATATTATGATAAAGTTTCAAGATTCTTTTGTAAAAATGCACCTGCCATCTCCCACTGAGCGTATTCAAGTGAAATAGCTGGCCACGGGTTTACAATGGTCCCAGTGGAGCAGAACACATAAAACATGCTGTGCATGGCAGATAAGAGGAGAAAAATAGAAAATTATTGAGCTGTAATTTTATTATCGGCCCTCAACACCCTGAACAGACAGACCTGACTCTTTGCAGTAGACTACCTGACTGTGAACACTGACATTTAATTTGCTGTGAGGGGAGAGAAATAAATGCAATTCTCTAGCAATTACAAGAATTGTTTAAGAAAGAAAAACACAACTTTTGCCATAAACCTTGCACCACTGAAAGGGGGTTTGCTCTGGATTTCTGTAGAGTTAAGATTTCACCCTGGGGATTTATAGTTTCTGGGTATGATCAAAGAAGAAGAAAAAAATGTGACACTGCTTTGCATGACTATAAATGACATGCGTCTGAATTTGAGTTGGCATTAGGCAGGGGACCCCAACCTTCCTTGGCCTGTAGGCAGCAACACTGATCAGTTAACGTGCTCAGACAACATCATACTTTGCTCCCCGAGTCAATCAAGGTCCCAGCCGTGATGGCCATAAACATCAGAGAATCCTGCAGGCAGCTCGTTCCATGTGCAAACACACTTACCATGCAAAACATCAGAGAACTAAAGCTCCACAGTCAGCAGTGGAGTAAACAATGCAGCCAGAGGGGGGTTTTCCTCCCCCCACTCCCTAGCAAGTCCCACCCCAGATGACCAGCAAGTGTATATTCCCTCAGAGACAGTCATTACCATGCCACAGTCTCACTGGGCTCTATTCTCCCTAAGCTGTCAGGCTGGATGCTCCCACCACTTTTTTATGCTGATCAGTTTTGTCAGGTTCTCAGTAGATCTTTATTTTCCCCTACTAGTTTGTATCCACCTGTAACATTTGTGTTCCACTTACATGAGAAACTCTTCCATTACTGGGGAATCTAAGGAATTGTGGAGACCCAGTAGAAGCTCATCAGCCTTGAGCAGCATTGCCCTACAGGTAGCAATACCCTTGGGGAGGGATCTCCAGTGTGAAGAGATTCTCAGGACATCAGGATTTCTCTCATAGCTGCAAGGAAAAGGAAGGGGTTGCTGCTCTGCTCCAGCAGTGAGTTACTGCTTCACCACACCAAGGCTCACAAGAGCATAGCCCGAGTTTCACCAGGACATCTCACACCCCCACTCTAGACAGATCACACCTGCATGCAAAGTGTCCATTGCCTTGATGTCTAGGTGCAAAGATGTTGGATGTTCTTGTTTCCACTTGTGAGCTTATCAGAGAAAATGGATTATTATTTTTAATCATTCTATTCTTTCTAATTTAGAATCTCTCTTTTCTCATACATTTCTGTAGACTTTTTTCCCCCCAAGAATTATGCTGTCATGGCCATCGTGATAGAGTCTAGCTGCACACAGAACTCACATGGTTGTGGCTGCCCCATCCCTGGAAGTGTTCAAGGCTGGGTTGGAAGGGGCTTGGAGCAACCTGGGATAGTGGAAGGTGCCCCTGCCCATGGCAGGGGGTGGAATGAGATGAGCTCTGAGGTCCCTTCCCACTCAAACCACTCTGTGGTTCTATGAGTCTATGATTATTGGTAACATGAATGACAAGCATGCAGAAGAAACAAGCCCTGAATTAAAATGCCATCATGTTTGTTTTGCCATCTTTGTTAGAGCAAACTCTTTCTCATGTGAGACATTTGTGACCACTGAGATAACTGAGGGATTCACAGAAGTCTGTTGTCTGAGAGCCGTCACCTCTTCCCCATCAATCTAGATTATTTTTCCATATTTATTTGTATTAATAATGAATTTGTATAATTTATATCATATTTAAATCACATCTGACTGGATGACTGAAGGCAGAGTACTTCCAATGGGAAATGGTGCAGGGAGGGCTTGTTTTAATCAATATTCAGTGAACACACATAGTAAAATCAGAGCAGAACTTTTTTTGCTAAAGCAGCATTCAGTTTCTGAACTGTCTATTCCTACATGAGCATTTCTGTGACTATTTCTTACCAAATAATGTATTTGTTGTGTTTCTCAGGACACACATAAGCACTCCATAGGATTCTTCCAGCTCAGTCCTTATGCTCTCTTTGTGTTTATCCTCATGAAGATGTTTCACTCCTGAGAGGCACAGAAGCCCTTTGCCTTCATTTATAGTGAGTGGTGATTAACCACATGCTGGGTGGAACTCTTTCAGCAGAGCAGTCTTCACAGAAACCCCTTTACAAATGACCCTCTTTCGAATGAGCTGGTAGTCTTTAAAACCCATCAAGTTCATCTTTGTCACAGGGTTGAAGAGGCTCCAAAGTGAAATTATGCTCCAAACTTGGTTATGCTCCATATACACCACAACTGCTAAGGAGGCTTTTCATTCCCATTACATTTTTCATTCAGTAATCTCAAGGCATTTTGTGGATTTATATAATTTGTCCAAAGAGTTCAGCAACTGTTGCACACTCATAGCAGGACAAGGCTGCTGGTTGAACAAAACATGAGCAACTTAAAAAAGACCTTGAGGAAGGGTTTGTATAGATTTAGTGCAGCTGCAGGGATATAGTCACCTGGTATTAAATCACACTCTCATGGCTCTCTGTACATTATCTAAAGCCATGCAATCAATACCATAAAGTTTAGGAAGAGGCCAAATCCTGTCAGTTGGCATGAATGATCACAGCTCCTCTCTCTGGCTGGGTTACAGAACCTGAGAAGGTATTCTTTTGTATCCTCCCTGCCAGAAGGATCCTTTGTGCAAAACAGAGATTATAAACAGAGGGAGTTGGTGCCCAGCTTCCTGCCCCAGGGACCCCTCAGGTATGGGACAGGGGCAGCTGGAACATGCACATGGCACATCCTGAGGACACTGCTCAGCTTCCCCACAGCTGCAGCACCATCAGCACGTGCTCTAACTTCCACAGAGCAAGTTTATAAAGTACTGGACAGTCTTATAATGGCAGCTGACAGCAAATCCACTCCTACACCATATTCTTAACCCTCTTCCCAAATTTTAAAAGGCTACTCTCATAAATAGAAACTGTGAGGACTCCTTTGTTTATTCCGTGAAATCCGAAGCTGACTACAATATTTTGAGGCATGGAAAATGCTAGTCTAGTGTGTTCCCAAAAGCATGTTTCTGCATTTCTAGCCAGTGTTCCATTTACAGTATGAGCTACTGTAATAGAGTTGCTTTTGCATGATGGCTAATTGCATTTTTCAGTGACACGTGGCACGGGCTATACCATGTCACTGGTTATTCTGTTTATGGGGAACATGTACTGGTTGACATAGCATAGTTCCTCCATTAATTCCTGATCCTTAAGGGCCTGAAAGTTCACAGAATAAAATTCACAGAATAAAATTCCTCACCAGTTTCTCTACTAAATTCTGCTTTCTGCAGAAGCCTTCAGATGTGGTGTTAGGACAGAAGCTATATCCTCAGCTTGTTTCTAAACCCACAGTTTTCACTTTGCATCTTATAAATTCTGGCAAACTCCACGCAACAAAGAGTAATCTCTGTGGAATAGGTTTTCACCACCATTTACAGTGACATTTTCTGTCAATAAGCCCCTAAATTTATTTCACATAGCTTTTTAATCACAGCCCCTGGAAAAGGATCCAGCATTCCTGCTGCACCCTAACTCCACGAAATCAAAGAAAAAATGTTTACATTTTTTCCTCACCCAATTTGCACGTAGCACTGGGCTGTTATAGTCCCAAATAAATGCTTTTGATTACAAATATTAAACACAATTTTCTGCTTACATGCATTTCTCTGTATTGCACAGCATGTCCATCCTAATTTGATTAGTTCTACACATTTATTTGTGCTAGCTGGACATCCCTCTTTCTGGCATGGAGTATGAAGTTCCAGCTATCCTGCTGACTTGTTACCATTGTCCCTGCTCTGTCCTGCGACACAAGAGATTTGGGCTGGGGAGCGGAACTAAACCCACCTCCGTGCTGGGTTCTTACGGGGAAACCTCCCGAGCAATGTTCTGCATTTCTCCTGCCCTGCCTGCTGTAGGCTGGTGCTTAGGTTTTAGAAGAGATTAACTGACTTGCATTTCTAGTGTCACCAGCGATTTTTAACGGGGGGAGGGGAGACCGAGGAAGCAAGACAGACAACCTAAAAAACTGTGCAAACAGCGCTTGCTTGGCTCGGGTCCAAACGTCACAAGTTGCTGCCACGGTGTCCCGACGCACTCTGGGGCTGGAGAGTGAGCAGGGGGAAGCTGCAGCTCAGTACACGGGGGCTCTGTCACACACCCAGACCAAAATTAAATGAAAATGTCCATCACTAATAGAGGAAAAATAAAAGCTGTCATTGTGGGTGGCCCGACGAAGGCTTTGCAAGCACTACATTTTAGAAGAGTTTTCCTGGAAACTTGCCAAGTGTAATTAAAGCACAGGTACCTCCAAACTCACAGAACTCTAATAAAAACAATTATGCAGTTTATAATGTTGTGCACGTGCCAAAATTTGTATTTATACAATGGATCAAAAATGGCACGGGAGAAACTCTGCAGTCCAGCAGGTTCAAAGATCCACTTTGAAAATGCTTTGAATAAATACTGATTTGCACTCTACCCAGAAGGCTGGGCAGCCTACAGAGTCACAAAGACACAGTTAAAACCCCTGCAAATTACTTCTAAGACACCAGTATTGGTTTCAGACGTACTTTGGCATCACATGCAGGAAGGAAAGCTCAGTCTCTGTTACAGTCAGCCAGCATCTGCACCCCAGAAAAGGATAAACCAGGCCAAGAAACAAAATCCATATGGAAGTTTCAACCTCTGTCTTCCATGATAGGAATGTATGAAGTTGCTCCACCCCTAAAACAAATGGCATTGGGATGAAATGGTTCCTCATTTATTTCTTATTGGTCCTTCTTTTCATGTCTGTAAACAAAATATACTTGTTTCATCCAACAGAGACTAAAAGTTGTGCTTTTCTCCCCCACTCTTGGTTGTGTTGCTTCATCACACCCAAGCCTGACATATTATCTTGCTTTTTCATTTTATTCCTGGACTGGAAAGGTGACTTCTGCTGATGTGACTGCAAGTGCTAGCATCAGTTTGCACTGCTGTGTAAGATAAGATCTCTGATAAGTCTCCTGCTTGTATCCAGTTAGTTTCAAAGTGGGAGTCTGAGTTCTGGGATGAAAATTTCAAGTGTACTCTGGGGGCTTAATTTTCCAAAGTACCAAGAATTCACAGCTCCAGCTGGAATCAAGAGGAACTGAACCTGCTGAGCAATTCTGAACATGGATCCATGTATGCTTTTGAACAACATACCCCAGGAAGAATGTTGCTGGGAAGATTTAGTCTCCAGTCCTTTTTTACATGTGTTTCTTCTTTTATTTGCTACTAATTTCTTGGGCCAGGCAAAGAAAATTGGCTTCTCTTTTCTCTGAATTTCATTATTTGCAGATTTTTTTAATACAAGATAATGCTTCTTTGGCTGGCTCCTGGGATTCCTCTATTAAAAACTTCCCTCCCTTCTCACATCAATGAGCCTTTGTTACTTCAGCCTTCTTGCTGGGAACACAGATTGCAAAGGAGTTCAGGAGCCTTTTCAGTCCCTTGCATGGAACAGTTGCAGTGTACCCATAAATACTTTGTTTTACCATTTTCAATTAAGCATCAGCCCATTTCCTAAGAAAATTAGATGCCTTTACTTCTGGTTCAGTGTGTGTTCATCCTCTCTTTGTAGGTGTCTGCTCAGACCCACCACCTCCATCTCTTTCTTACCCCAACTGGACCTCTCAGCGGGAATTTTAACTACAGCTTGGCAATCAAACAGGAAAAGGTCTCCCACAGAATTATGGAGCTGTTCCATATTTGCTTCTATAAGAAAGGGCTTGCAGCACCATGCAACACTACACAAAGAAGGTGTTGTCTGAAAGATCTGCACAGATATTCTGTTTGCTGTTCGCTGAAAGACTCTAAACTCTTGTACCATAACGAGAGCGGGGTTTGTGTTAGACATTGGAAAGTTGTATCTTTTGAGGACCAGAATCTCATTACTCGAGGACTATGTTGTACCACAATGGCAGTGAGCAATCACTTCAGAGATTTGTATAAGGGTATTAACTCCCTTTAAATTGCTTTATACTCTTTTACCAGGCAAACATGGCCTTTGTGACCTATGGCTTATTTATCTGCAAATAGAGTTATTTTTACCACTGTTTTTCGTGCCAAAAGATGATGATAACAGATGGAGAATATGGTAGCAGTCGCTGTAGAGGGCTCCTTGAGCTAGGTGCTGAACACATGCTGAACAGAAAATTGGTCCCTATCCCAAGAGCTCAGCTTACAGTATTTAATTTACCACAGCTTTCTTTGCATTCCTAATTTGCAAACGAAACTATTCCCCCGACTGTGGTGTTGATTTCCAAAGTGATTTCAGCATGTTGAGGAGTCAAACAGTTGTTTTACAAACTCAGTGTTGCACCAGTTGCTGTGACAACATCTAATAATATCTTGCTCTGTGTGTGTACCAAGTGGAAAGTGTTTGATTTTTGTCTATTTTCAATAGAGCTGAATGTTGAGAAGAAAAAGGAATTAAATCATTTTAGGCTGTACATCTATAATATTGAAAAGAACAGCCCTTTTTCAGCTGAGTTTAGTAAAGGATGAGTTAGATCTTTATGTTGTCAATTCTGATCTTGAGTATTAAGGCAAGTGCTGCAGTGAAAGGTATGAATGGTACGAATGAAAGGTAGCTGGGAGAGTTACAGAAGAAGTGATTTCTAGTCCTATTACAATAAGAGAAATGTAGACTATTCATAAAAATTGGAAACCTGCAGGTTGAAGCTTTCCTCAACCTTATGTATGAGCCTAATTCTAGGTATGTTTATGTTTGCTGGGAGGTGCCTTATGACCAAAATCCTTCCCTTCCTCCCCTTTAAGAAATACCAAATACTGTGAAAGTGCTGTTGTTTTGCTCCATGGATGAACTCTTCAAGAGTGTAACATTAATAAAAGTGATTTCATGGCCTTTTCAATCATTTTACTTTTAATGAGAGAAGGATTTTTTTAGCTTGAATTTAAATGAGATTTAAACCTTCTTGGCAAAGCAGACACTACAACATTGTGCTAAAGCTTCATAACCAGAAACTGAAGCTGGTTAGTCTATTTGAAGGTAACCTGATTAGTTTTTACCCATGCCCACAGGATAATTTTACTGAGTTGCATCTAGCAGGAAAAACTGTCTCCAGCTCTGCCCTACCAGCCAGCACTGCCTGCCACCCTCATGGAAGGAAACTGGGATAGGCACAGGACCTTGCAGAGGACTGTGGAAAGCAGCTCATGTCTAGGACTCAGCCATGGTCAGGCAGAAATTATTTACAGCCAGAATTCTACAACTGAAGTCCAGGATTTGAGTTGTCTTGGCCTATTTTCATCATCCAGTATAAAACAGAATTAAAAGTAAACAGAAGAATGTGACAGGTAAAATATGAATTAGATTGTCAAAGCACTCTTATTTTTATGACCTATAATAGTCTAAGTTGCAAGATGTATTTTTTTCAGTATCTGCCTTTTGTGTCCCCTTGATTATATATGTACATTGTGTCTTGCTCATTTGTAATCCCCCACTAAGGGTGTCAAGAGCAGCAAGACATAAATGCTGCTCTCATGAAGCCACATTTTCTCGCTGCAAACTGAGGAAAACGGGCAGTTAATTATTAAGTCTCTGTTTTCCAGATACATTTTTTTCCTGCAACCTGGCTCATGACAGTATAGAGACAATGAGAGCCGAGAGCAGATGGGTTTGGATGAGTGCCAGCCATCTGGGAATCCTTCACAAGTACCTGAAATAGGAGTAAGGTAGGGCATATTGAGGTGAGCAGCTTCCAGATTCTACCTGAAAGCTCCGTAGGTGGCCTAAGGCCACTTGAATCTAATCCAACCCAGGCACCTGGCTCTGGGCTGGCTGTCTGCCAGTTCCATAGCGTGTTCTATCCCTGAATTATGGTGTCTGGACTTATTTCATGGCTTATTGTTGTACGTCTTTTAAAACTAATTCCTCACTGAAAGATGTTTGAAATTCAAAGCTTTCTTCAGTTTCCCACTTTATTCTGGAGCTGCAGACACTTGCCTTATTAGGTCCAGGACAAACCTGCTCTAACGATAGAGCTTAAAGCTTTTGGCTGTTGTTTTTGGGAGGAGAAAGGAAGGGGAGAATGGAGGCTTGTGTTATGGCTTTACCTTGTTGATAAATATGACAAGGTATAACTTTTATAATGTCAGAGTTGTCACTGAGTACCTGTGCTGCTTAACTTTCAAAAGACTTTTTAATAGGTGTAAAGGGAGCAACCTCCTCGCAGTGATTAAAGCTTGGTTGTTTATTAACTACAAATGTGGCTTGTAGATGTGAGCCCCTGAATTATCACAGTGCTTTTGTTGTAGCTCAATCTTTCATATTTCAGTGAGATTATTTTAACTTCTTCCTTATGGGCTGCCTAGAAGCAACTCTATGGAGCTTCATGACTATTGGACTCCTTTGGAATGCCAAGTCAGACTTACTCATACTCCAAAATTCCAAAAAGAGAAAAAAAATCTCCTAAAACCCATATGTGAGCAAGTATACTTGATATTTCCTCCACAAAGGAATAAAATACTTAAAATACTTAAGGGAAAATTTAGCAATGGGTGATACATGTAAATACGAGAAGTTTTCCCTGAGAGTCAAATGTTTAGCTTTTGATGTTAAAATATTTTAAGTGGACAGCACTACAGGATCTCTCAGTGCTACAAGGGCAGCTTAGATGGTAATGTATTCATCTTTCTTCTCTCTATCAGATCTGTCAAAATGGTTTGTATCTTCATGATTTTGTATAACCAGCAAATCTAATCCTTACCAGATGCTTGGACTTTATATTGCAGTGTTGCATATTTCTAATTATGCTGCTATCTGCCCGTCTCAGGACTGGGTTATCATTATCACACTAAGCAGTCTACTTAGTTAAACTTTGAAAGGAAGAGAAAGGCAGACTTTTACAAACTCTTTTCCCAAGTTGGGCAGCCTCACTGTTACAGAAAATGTTGCTGTTTAAACAGCCCAGAAAGGAATTACCTGACCAGAATAAATAACAACTGCCTGAGGGCATGTTCCCTCTCAAATGTTGATGTGAAATTGCTGATCAAGGGTTAGATTAACCGAATTACTTACAACTCTCAATTAATAAATACCAAAGCAACTTGGCTAAGAAAACAACAGAGAACATGAAACAAAGAGAACAATGCCCACGTCTGCAAAAATCACTCGGAGTGGTTTGTGGGATACCAGGGCATTCCACACAGAGATTTCTCCTGAATCAGCCTCAGAGCTAAACCAAGGGTCATCTGTTATTTCCCACCTAAAACTCTAATAAGCAACTCAAGAGGATTTAAAGACTGTTTGGCCTATAGGAAAATGGCAAATAACTGCGAAGTCAGGAGAACACTTAACCTGAGATTTATGTGTTGTATCAACAATAATGGAAAGCCCGAGAGAGACTAAAGGTTCAAGACATGAACCTATTATGTGTGTGTGTGGAGTGTGGAATGTGGGAAGCTTAGGGCTACCATATTTCTGTCCAGGTTTTCCCAGACAAAATGAAATGCAGTGAGACTAATGTGTCTGGGATGCATCCTTGATTTATGCACATACAGTAAGTTCAGAGTGAATTGGATTTACTGTGCTCACACAGATCACCTACTCAGTGCACACACATTAGATCCCAATGCATCCCAAATGCATGAGGTCCATTGTCCATGTGCCATAGAATAGACCTGACCATGTGCAATAGAGATGTCTGCAAGTGGCCTTGATCCACTCATCAGATGACTAAACAGGCCTCACAGAATCTCAGTTTTACCTAACATCAAGGTAGAAAAAGAGAACATACCTGGAAAAAGTCAGATGCTGCCCTAGATACACCCTGTAAGTACAGGTTTCATTTGGTATGCTAATGGTATCTTTACAGAAACACCTGAAGATACCATTCATATCAGATTTAAAAAAAAAGGAATGGTATCCACAGACACTTTGAATGGAGAATTGCATTTTATTGCCCTAAGTGTCCACAGAGTGAGATTAGAAAAACATGTCATTGTCCACTCTGGTCTGCAGAGGCACAGAAATAACTGCTGGTGTTCAAGGGGGAGAGATCCTTCCTGAAATATTAGAAATCCAATAAGCCATTTTCTGTCCAGCCTAAATATGTCCTTGACTAATATACACCAAAAAGCCTGATCTTAATCATAAATTTTAAGGACTTTCAGCACTTTTGAAAATGCACTTCAGTGTATTTGTATTTTGAAGAGGCTCTGCAGTCCTTGGATGGGGATAGTCCTCTGTATTCAGAGTGACTGAAGTGTTTGGAACTCCAGAATGTGCACTTGATGTGCATCCCCACATTCCCTGTCCTGGACTATGACCCTGGAAAGTCAAATGATGAAGTAATTATATCCTCAGCAGTGTACAATTAATATTGCAGTAGACTAAAGGAAAGAACTGGATGTGAAGCAGGCAGTACCTGCTACTGTAGTGTGGCTGAGCAGTGACCACAGACACTGTCACCTCCTTCTCAGAGCCCTGACTGGTGCCACCACACCACGGCCCAAGTTCTGCACATACTGAGGCACCGGCAGTTACAGAAACACTTTCAGACACAATCTGATTTTATTTTACAACATACACTGATGGCTATCAAACTGTGATATCTTATCTGACTCTACTTTCTTTGGTTTAAAAAAATGGCCACTTTTTCCTAAAAATGTCTCTCATTGCAGCATACAATGCCAGAGGGATGCCTCCTGTTCAACTCCAAGCTAAGTAACCTAACTCAAAGCATGCTCACAAATAATTTTTTAAACCGTATGAAAATAATGCTAAGCACTTTTTCCAACTCCAAAGGGTAAGAAGCAGGCAATCCCAAACCCAGAAACACTTTTGCATCCAGTCCCTGTGCTCTAAACTGAGCAGCAAGTCAGTGTGGAAATGGTGGAACCCAGCGCATCCGAAGGATATGCTAGACCTGGTATGTGCATAAAGGAATTTTTCTGTTCTCCACCACCATAACATTTTATATCCTGACTCCACTGCAGCCAAGAAGCAAGTCAAGACACAATTCCCTTCCCCAGTAAACCTGGAATTCTGTTCAGCAGATGTCAGCAGAGAGACTGGATCACAGGTCTTCAGGTTACACACTCTGCTGTTGTTCCTTTCAGGGCACTTACTGAACTCACAGAATCACAGAATATGCTGAGTTGGTAGGGACTCACAAGGATCATCGAGTCCAACCCTCAGCCCTGCACAGGACCATCCCCAAGAGTCAGTCAACAGATAAATCAAGACGAAAACAGCTGTATTAAAAAATACCAGTGAACATTTCCATTGCAAGGGTGATTATGTGGGAGGCCTTTTGCCTTTTTAGTAGTCTCTGGCTTTCACCTTTTGAGTCTCAAAGATGCTATTTAAAAATACCATTTCAGCTTGCTCCCTTTCTGTTGAAGGAGAGAGGAGAGTGCTCTCACAGAAAGTTTTGGGCAGCCTGTGTACAAGAATTATTCCAGTGGTTCTTGTGGACTGACTGTGTAAGTACAGCAATAATTTTGGGGACCTGATGATCTTTAAGGTCCTTTTCAACCCTTAACATTCCGTGATTCTATGATTCTGTTGTGGAAGACAGTGATAGACTGAAGATCTAGAATGCCTCCTATCACAGCCTAAGGGGTTCATCCCAGTAGCCTGTCTATTGTTCTGGAGAGGAAGGTGGCCCTCCAGAGGATGCTTCAGAGGGGGCCCAACTAGGCTGGCATTCCAGAAGAACCTCCAGCAACAGCCATGTATTCTTCTACCCCAGTAAATACACACACACAGGTTTAGGTCTAACAGTGGCCTCAAAATCAGCTACACAAGGTCTGTTGAAACCTTTAAACAGCATCAACTCCACATGCTCAACCCTCTGAGAGCCCTGATCAGCTACAAGGGTTGGTGACATTCACTACAGAAAAGGGATTGAATTTGTTCAGTGCCTTTAACTTCAAAGAATTCTAGTAGTTCATTTTGTTTAGAAATTTCTCATTCCAAATTTTAATCCATAATTGGCTGTTGTAACTCTTCAGGCTAAACTTATAATTTTAATTCAAGAGACTTTAAAACTGTCTGGACAAATTAGATATGTACTTAGAATACTGGCACTTCTCCAAGACAAACAGTGTCTGTTATTATCAACAGTGCTAATGTTACTAGAATAGGGAGGAAGATTTACAAATCAGCATGACAAATTAAAAAGAGGAAAAACAAAAATCTCTGAAGGCAAGGAGTTTTTAACACTTGTTTAAATCTGATCTTCACAGCTAGATTTGCTTCCATAAACATCTATTTGTTGTAATTAGCTACCAAGACTGGAGCTTAATGAGTTTAATAAATATTTTAGGCTGTTAAGAGACGGAAGTGGCACTGTGATGACTGGAGATTTTCTGCAGTTCACTGAAATACAAATGAAGAGTAGAAATTAATAATTAAAAGAGAATTGGAATGACCGAATCACACATTTCCTGAGGGCACCACTTGACTCTGTGTGGAGTGGAAAAAGTTATTAGGAACTAGGCATGGACCATAAGCTTCTAAACAATTGTCCAGCAGAAAGAACAGAAGATCAGTCTGCTGGAGTTTTCCACTAGGGAAACACGAATAATTATGTGCAGATAAATATTTTCCCCAAACAGGAGACAGAAGGTCTTGGTGTAGGTATTGCCATTTGGTTCAGAACTGTTTTCACTGCAACCCTTGTGAATATCAGAGAGCTTGATGATGCCCTACAAGGAAACAAGTAACAGGAACCACACACAGAATTACAGGGCTCATGAAGCTTCAGACAACATCCCTCTTCATTTAGACCTCTGGCTGATAAAATATCTTCCCTTTTCTTGTTCCTTTATTTCAGAATGTTTGGGTTTGAGATGTCATAGGAAACTGTTCAGATTTCATAGTCTTGAGCACAGATGCCAGTGTGTTTTACTTGTTTGTAATCCTGGGGCTGCTTATACAGAGATTTAGACCATGTCTCATCTCCCAGACATCCGTGTTACCAGAATGCAGAAAAGGCCAAGGCCCCTTCCAGTCCTAAGTCTATCTTTTCATATTTAATGAGATGCATCAGAGTCATCTTAAAAACTATGAGAGAACCGTACAAGCCTTTAAATGATTATGTGATCATGTTTGTAGGAGGGTTTATGCAGCAGAATTGAGTTGTGCACCAGTTGCTTGGTTTATTTTTCCATAGACTTTAGTCTTTCTTTTACAACTACAAGCTGGAAACTTGTGGGTTTTTTTAGATGGAAGGTTAAATGTCCTTAAATGACCACATGATTTCAAGGAAGCTGGGACATTACCTCCTCCTTACTACCATCACTAAAGCTGATAATAAGCTTTAAACATCGGACCTAAAAATCAGAGTTTTGGAATTTGGAACTTCCTTCTAGTACTGACTGACTGTTCTTAGAGCAGGGACAATTTTTGCTTTTAGATGATGAAACCACTCTTCAGAGAAAACAAATTAATTGCTGTTTGTTGTGATGTCTGTGTGTGATGTTTGTGTGTTTGTTGTGTGTTTGTGTTCTAATTCATGCACTGCCTTCAGGCGCCTGTGGCTACAGATTCTTGTTGAAGCCAGACAAGGAAAATTCACTTCCATAATCTTGGAGCAAGTACTAAACCAGACCTTTCAGCTTGATGCAATGTTTGCCCAGGCTCTCGAGAATCTCCTGACTTGTGCTGCATGGAAGATAATCTATGGATGATCTAGTCCATATTGTATAATAATTCACTACTTCAAAGGGAACAGAGAACTGTGCATTTATCAGATAATAGTAATGTAATGAAAGGCTGAAGGATATAAGAATAAGATCAAACTACAGAGATAGAAAGTTAAGTATTTAAATGTTAATGTGGAAATGCTGCATACCATAAAATGCATAAAAAATCTTACAATAGAAGGACATGATTACAGTGGAGAAATTACTGCAGGCCCATTCTCACCTATTATTTCAGTATTTGATTGTGGGTTATCATTCAATAATTGGGTGTAATCTAGCAAGCAGACAGCACTTTGAAATGAGAAATTTGCTTTGATTCCCAGCAAATACTGAAGCTGTTACTGTCATGAGGAGTGCAAACGTCCTGTCGAAGGACACTGGTGAGGCTTTTCCTTTTCTTCCTCTCTGGCTCTTTAAATGATGATGTTAAATTAGCCTGACTCACAGACAAACAGGTAAACAATCAAAACTTTTGTCTGTAGCTAGTTTTTTTCTTTATTTCACTTCATCTTTCTCCATGGTATTAAGTGGGCCTGCAAAAGAAGCACTGTCAAACTTGTTTTCCTGGTCTGATTCATAGTTCATTCCTTATGCAGATGCAGAAGAAGGGGAAGGGGGAATTCTGCATGGGTTCAGCATGTCCTAAATTATCCTTATTTTATTTAGTTCAGACACTTTCACTGGTTAACATATTTTGCAGAGTACATATGTCTCAAGAAACACAGCAACATGTTAACTATGAATATACCAACCACAAAAATCATCTTATCTCAAGCTGCTCAAAAAGAAATATAATGAATGATGAAATTAAGAATCAGCTGTCATCACATTGTAATACTCTCACTCCATATATTTTCATAATTTCACATGATTACGTCACAGAAGTCTGCAATGATTGTACAAGTTGTGTGCCATGAGATGGAGAGATTTAAACTTGCTGAAAAAAAAGGTAAGTTTGTTCTTTCTTTTTTCCTCTAGAATTTGGCAAGTTTCTCATCATCCTTTTATCAAGTAGCTTAAAGCTGCTAAACAGTATATCCCAAAGAATATGAACATGGTTCAAATAATATAGATAATTAAAAAATAAAGCAAGCTAAACAGAAACATGTTTGATATTTTTCAAATAAATTTTCAAAAATCAAGCCCCATGAAAGTATATTCTCATGCACTCAAGTGGAAAAATGTGATCTCAAACCAAATGTTTATTTTTCAAACAAAGAAAGAAGTAACCAGTCCATTTTATTCCAATGTCTTCTTTGTGGTCTAATTAATCAAATCAAAATGAAAGAAAAAAAAAGGTAAAAACTTGCCAAACACATAAAAGAGATGTCTGATGCTGATGATTAAGAGAACAACTCCTCCAAACAGTCTGAATTGTTTCTAGAGGAAAGAATTTTAAGGGCTTTTGAGCTTTCTGAACTTTTTCTCATAAGTTTTTTTTTTTTTCAAAAGATCAAATAAAAATTTACCATTTATCAATTATAGAACATACAAGAATTGTGGGTGTCTTTGAAATTCTCTTCACTTGAATTTCTGCCTCTACTTAAAAAAAAAAAAGCCTCTGTGGAATTTTTTTCTTCTAGAAAAGGCTCCATTTATGAACAGCTCCACTAAAATATATATGACTACAAAACTGAGCACAGATGCAGGTGCTTGGTACATCATTTATAACATGCATTCCTGATGAACTCAAGCAAGTAATTTCTATTCATCTCTCAAGTAAAAAGGAAATACCAGTACTGTTCTGAAGCACCTTCATTATAAGAATTCAGAGTTTGATGGATGCTTGTTTCTTGCTGTATTTCCAGCAGCTTGCAGCCTTGGTGTCTGATGGCAATTTACTTACATAATTTTACACCTATAGTAGCAGTTGCTTCCAGTGAAAATCTCTATTTTCATACTCCATGTTTGTGTTCCTACCCCACAGACCTGAGGCTCAGAGATGCCACTGGACAGGTTTCCTGAAGCCAAAAACTAAGCGAGTTACCAAATATAAAATTTCCCTGAGGCAGAAATGAATGTTAATAAAAATGATGAAGAGAACATAAATCGCTGTTATTTTGCCAAATGGCAGAAGGTTTTAGCTGATTCACTCCAACCAGGGATACAGAGGGAAATCCTATCAAGCATAAGCCACCTGGAGATTGTACAGAGGAATAACGGGCAAAACTTCTCAACCACTACAGCAACATGTTCCCACTGGGGGAAACGTAAGCCCAGCCTCTTCTGTGCCCCATACACAGCATTTTAAGGCCAATTAATCTGTGTTTTCACACATCCTGTATGTGGTCTCCTCTTGGGTCCAACCACGTTGCTGATCACTGGTGCCGGGCACACCTTTTTTGTGCCACGCCAAACCTGCCACTGGCCCTCCTGTAAAGCTTTTACACTGGTGCTTTCCACACAAAGCCAGTTCATGCAGTGGAACAGAAGTTTCATCACCACTTGCATCACCACGGACTTCACCTGCTTGGAAAACTGGTAATAACAAATGTCAGAGAAAATAATTTCCATGTGCTGTGGCTGCTGCAGCTACTGTGCTTCAGTCAGAGAACTGTAAAATGTTTTTCTATTGCTTTGTTTGGTATCAGCCTCCATGGAAAAATAGGTCAGAGCTCTGAGCATCTTGGTGCTTTTTCATTACCCAGAATCAAATGGAAATCTTCACACTTACAGACAAAAAGCTGCCCAAAAGAACTAAATTTTCAGCAAGAACTGGCAGTCACCTGAAAGGACTAAGACATGAAGAGGACACAGAAGTTTATCTGAGGGCATGTGCACATAGCTATTATAAACTAGCACATCCTGAAAAATGAGAGATGTCCTGTACATTTGAAAAACTGATTAAGTTATTGTTATTGTACAGGGAAAACCCATTTCTGATACCACAGCTCTTATCTGTCTCTTCCTGATAAACATCAACACAGTGAGTTTTCTTAGTGATGAATATCACTTATGTTTTACAGAGAACCTGACACTGAATAATTCATATTTACAGTCTGCTTGATAATAATCATGAATGCCACCTTTTGATGAGAAAATTGAGTATTCCCCATGTTTCCTGCCTGGCAGAGGATCCTTTACTAATATGGATTAATATTCCATCTATTCCACTGTATCATCACAACACTGCCACGTGCACTGCAGGACACAGAAGACAGTCCATTTCCAAAAGATGTGTCACAGAAGAGTCTTTCCCAAGAGCAAACAAATCAGCTGAGAGAAATTTGATTGCTGAAATCGTTAGTTGTTCATCTCAGCATGGTAAAGTCTTTAAGGATCTGAAGAGCTGATTCTTAAAGCAAAATCCCCACCAAACTCCAAGAGCTTTGCCCAGGTTACACGGAACCTTTAGGTTTTGCACAAGGCTTTTAAAAATTTCACTTTTAGAGTAAAAAAAAAAAAATAAAAAAGGCTTTTGAAAATTGACTTCCTACCCAGGTGGCTGACACAGCCTGAGATCCACCTGCCCACGAGGGATTTTCAAAAACCACTGGAGGCAAGAAATGCTGTTGAGTGGATCTCCTGTTGCAACCTGCAAGCATATAAAAGCATTTCCTTAATGGGCATGGAAAGAAAAGCTCCCTGGCATCATTCCCTTCAGCAAGGTTTCTGTTGCTTTTACTCAGGTTTGAAGATCATTGGTCCTTTAGTCAGTGAGCAGAGGCTGCTGAAATCAATAGTGGTCTTTCCCATTCACTCACACACTTGTTAGGTAAGGTCTGTCCATATTCCCTTGCTGTAACATGGTGCCCTGGTGATGCCTAGAGAAGCATGTCCCTGTCTTTGCCACTGGAGCTTTAACGAGGAACAAATTTTCACCTCACTAAGGTCTTCAGTTATATTATTATTATTATTTTAGAGCTAAAAATGTCTCCTTTAGTCAATATAGTCAGTTTTCTTTCTCCCATCCACTGAAGTCAGTAAAGTGTCTCCATTAAAGCCCAGCCAAAGGGACATCTCTTCTCAAGAAAAGAGCAGCACATTTCATGAAACAATTTATTTAAACAACATCTGCTGGAGTTTTCAGAATGTTGCTGTAGGATATGGTTACACTGAACTGCAAGACAAAAATGTCTGGTCTTACTGTGTTTCATATCTCAGTTATTAACTCAATTTTATAGGAACACTTATGTAGGCTGAAAGTCTTCCTAATAAATCATTAGAGGATATTTAGGCCTCTCTCTCAGTTTGTGGTCTTTGTTTGTTTTCCAGTAACCACAAAACATCTGAATTAAATTATCTAGCAAATTTGATTACTTGTATTCCAGAAGTTGTACATCTTCAAGATATGTGAATGTCATTGCTACATCAGCAACCCCATGTTCTGACTGCATTTAAATCACTCTGTTCCTCTTCCAGTGTTTTGCTGTCAGGGAGGGGTTAAATCAGATACAAGCAACATTATACAGCTTCAACTTTTTCTAAAGTTGAATATACAAATTTTAAAAAAATATTTCTGTTTGGATCACATCACTGACTGGTTTGACCTTCTTTAGCCATGACCCCCAGCTGACAAGGAAAACATAATCTGGCATTTAACATAAAGGTACCCAGGCTATTTGGTGTTGGGGACGGGATTGTGGTGATACCCAGGTGACTATTTTGTCCATTCCAACAAAGTCTTTATTGAAGTAGAAACAACTGAGATGGAAAGTGTCTGAGTGTTCCATTTGGATATACCTGACCTTAGAAAGACCTGGTTTTATTCGAAATTTTTAAACAACTTCTGGAGACAACTCAACGTATTTTTCAGAATTTAGTTTCCTCAAAATAATTAACAGCCTGTGATTACATCTTGAGCCAAAGGGCTCCTTTTCTAAGTAATCTCAATTTTTTTAGAAGATTAGAAATTTCTGTCCCAGTCAGTTGTGGTTTGTTGGTTTGTTGGCTGGTTTGTTACAGCCATGGTGTGACAGAATTTAGCACAGAAGAGAGGGCAGATGTCTCACTGTGGGATTGCAGACAGAAGAACCAGTCCCCTTTATTTACAAGAATTATCTTCATTTAGACAATACACTTTTTTGTCAAATGAATGCAAAACAAATAAAAAAAATAAATAAACCCCAAAGATGATACAATAACTCTTAATTTTTTTTAACAATATAAAAAGCCACTAGGGTTTTTAAATTTGCCTTTGCTGCTAAAAAGCAACCTTTACTTGTATGTAAAAATTCTTAAATCCAAATCCAAAATAATGATTGAAAAGCAGCTCAAGCCACTGAAGAGCAAGTGTAACCCATGAAATGCCCTATTCCTGGGAGGTGTCTTCCCATATCAACATTCTTCAGCACAGGGAATACAAAAGTTAATTAAATTAGATATTAAATTAAGCATAGTTTTGACACAATACAGTTCATTGAAATTTTATAACAATAAGCTCCCAGAATTACTCAGAGTCAATAAAGAATTACCTCAGCAACCCCCCATGGCACAGACATTGTCCCATCAGGCAAGACAAGAATGTACCACACATTCCACTCTTCAAACTGGGCTTTTAAGTATTTAGATTTTTTTGGGGTTGACAATGGAGAGAAAGAAAAGGAAAATGAACATTCCTGCAGCAAACAGTTTGATACAACACCATAGGAGCAAAGAGTCTCCTCTGCACTGCTCCCCTGGCCTGCAGCAGCAGACAAGGGGCCTTTCAGACACAGCATTTGTGTTGCACTCCAAGCTACATTCCACATTTCCTTGCTTTGGGCACCATCTGTAGTTTGCAGATTCCTTCAGGACGCCAAACATCCCTGGGAAAACAACAGCAAAAACCCAAACACACACAATACGCAGCCCATTCTCACACAGCAGAAGCCTCGGTTGGAAAATCTAGACAATAAAAGCTTTAAATAAAAAATACTATCTCTAGGCAGAACTGTATTTTCCTGGTCCCCTAGAGAACTATTCTCTTGCTTCTGGCTCTGCTTTGTGCCAGTGGGTGCCCTGCTTCCCTGTTGTGTGAGGTAAAGAAATCTATAATGATGTCTCTTTCTCCATTAAAATGTCCCTGCTAACGACTAGAGATAAATTCACAGCGTTTTTAAAAGCCTCAGTGGATGCAAAATTGGAAGACTGGAGTGTTTTATTGCCACTCTCAGAAGATTACACACACTGTCAGCAAACTTAGTGAACCCAGTCCCAGGCACACAGGTTGGTTCGTGACCTGAGAGCAGCAACTCTGTCCTCTCGATCGCCTGCCCACGCCAGACAGAGCTGCAGGGCACTGTTACTCCCCACATTCCCACATCTCCAGTGCCTGCAGAAGCTTCAGCAGCAGCTTGTTGCTTTCACACACACACCTTTGCCAGCTGTTTTATCTGCCAGATCACTCCAGGCTTTCAGGATAAGGGAATGTCCCTACGGCGGGAGATGGGGAAAGCAAGCAGTGCAACACCCTTCCTCAAGGTACCTCCATTCCCAGCTGTTCCAGAGGGGAACAGCTGAGCCCTAAATACATCAGACACCATGTCCCCATCCAGAGGGTTGGCATTACCAAGCCTCAAGCACTGCTCCACTCTGTGACACGTGCAATCCCCACACTTTATTTTTTTTCCTATACGTTATCATTTAATGTTTGCAGTGTACACATTGTCTACCCTGTGCCTCCTGGAAGCTCTGCTGCAGGCCTGAGCTCTCTTGGGTCGCCAGGTAATAGGATTTTTCTTCAGAATGGCACCAGGCTGTGGGGCTGCTTAAAGGTGGAGTTTGGAGAGTAGCAGGAAAACGTTGCATGAGGCCCCAGTCATTCTGTGCAATCAGGGAAGCAGCAGCAAAGCATGTGGATCTTACCTAGCAGATCCATGAGAATTCTGGAGATATTCAACCTACCCCCTCCCAAGTCATGCTCTTTAAATATGGCTCTTTTTTTTCAAGGATCTTTATTAAAGCTCCATTTCCTTAGTAGTCTTGCAGAAGAACATGATCAGGATCTCGGTTCCTTCATTTGCTCCTCTGTGCTATCACTTATATCAGCTCTTTCCACACAAACATATCTCACAACACTACAAAACAGCCCGACCTCAGGAAGGGAGTGTGCATTTGACACAGGAGGAATGCACACTTTACAGAGGAGTACATTTTTATCATCCAGGATCTGTGTGGTTTGGCTCTTCTCTTCTCATGAGTGCACATTTTAAATCATGCTTTAGAAGACTGACCTTTTGCTGAAGAGACATAAAGCTGGGGAGAGAAGGATTAGGGGGAAAGGAGTAATAACACTCTAAATTTTTATTTCTTCTGTTGAAGGTAAATACACACGAGAAAGCAGCCTGGGTGTATTTCTGTCCATCACCCCCCTGAAGCTGAGCTTCACATTGCACTTAATTCTGAAAGAAGTAAAGCCAAGGAAAGACCACGACATGTTTTACTTTGTTGTACATGTGGTCTGGCTAAAGCAATAACAGCCCCCCAGAAGAAACCCAGTCCAAATGCTGCAAACATGGCTCTCTGTTTACATGTCTTATGTGAACATTAGGGGGTTGCTTTGTTAGATTCTCACAGAGTTCACAATACTCCAGCTCTGGAGCCCACCAGCACTGGTGGGCTTTTGTTTTTCAACTTGCACCAGGTCTTCCTGCAGCTCTCTGACTTGTATGGACCTGTACTTTGTTGTTTTGGTTGGTCAGGAAAAGCACGACAGGATTTCATAGGGAAACTTAAGAAGGTCTCAAGAATCTTTGGTTTCAAAGCTATTAGTGGGATGTTCTATTGAATTTTTGGGTGGCTCCAGGCTCAGAGCCCTCCTGTTGTAGGCACCCTATGGTACATTACTGCCTGTTTCCAGTGAACTAGTAGGAGGTGATTTGGTTTTTTAATATGATACAAATAGTTTTTATTAAAGAAAATATGACTGTAGAAAGGGATGTTGTCTTGTGATGATTAAAGGGTCTTTAACCTTTTCAGTGTCAGTAGAAAACTGGGGCTGAGCAATGCATGAACATCTCCTACCACCATGAATTAATTGCTGCATTTTAGGTTTGATATGGGACTGTAGAGATCACTGTAATATAATATTTCACACTTCTTATGTGCTTTTTATACCCCCCCCCATCAAATATTTTGTTATCTTTACATTATAAGCTCTTTGGTTTGGGACCAACCCCTTTTTATAGGTTTGCACAGTGCTCCTTTTATAGGTTTTCAACAAGCTCCTACCTTTGGGGAGTTCTGCTGTGCAAATTAATGATGTCAAGTCCCCCAAAACCTATTTGCAGAAGGACATTAAGTTTGTGAAATAAGGATTTGTGTAGTAAGTTTGTGAAGTAAGCTACCAGCAGGTACCAAAATTAAGGTTTCCTCTGCAATTGCCTATGCAGTCTTGATTTGACATGCATGCCTATCTGTATTATGGTGCAGACTCTAATTATACAGCCATATGCTTTGTAGAGGATATGTGCTCACCACCAGTAGTGAGTAGCTTATTTTGTTCCCTCCCTTCCCTGCATTCCCTGCTGCAACTCATCAGACTCGAGTCCTCCAAAATTGCCACATGTGCTCTCGTGTTTTAGTTGCCTGCTTTAAGCAGCACTGGGCTTGACTTTTGCAAGCAGCTACAATGTACAGCACATTTCCACTCAGAACAGATGTGAGTGCAACAGAGACCCCGCCACATCTGCAAACCAGAATCATCAGCTTAGATGTCTCAAGCTGGATCCCCAGAAAACGAGGAACACAGTGTTACCACCTCCAAAACCTTGCTTTCAGTCACTTCCTTGCACTAACTACACAGAAGTGCCTGCCAAACACACAGTTCACCAGACGTGTTTCACTACACAAGCACTGGTTCGTCTCAATACTTGAATCCTCTGCCCCTTTTACTGCAGCCACGACATGTCTCAGAGATCTCTTTGAGCTGGCAGTTATTTAGCAACTTCTTGTCGGGGCTAAAAGCTTATTTTAGTCTGTGTAAAATAAGCACCTGAAGATAGGTACAGTTCTCAATAGATTTCTGTCTGTGAGGAGGATTTGGCACATGTTTACTGTCTTGCCCAAGGTCTTCAAAAGGAGTCCCTGTGCCATCCTGCCAGGTTCCTAATCCAAATAGTTTTGAAAAACATGACCTTAGAGCATGTTATGTCACATACCTGTGATGGGGTCCAGCTACAGCCTCAGAAATAAAATCCACTGCAGCACCCAAGAGATTGATTTCTTACAAATATCTACCAGGCAAAATGCACAGGAGTCCCTTTTGCTCACCAGAGACTGATCTTTCCTAAATCCCCATCAATCTAGGACTTTTATCTTGACTTCTTTGACCTGCATTTGCCTCCCAGCCATTCACAGCTCTTTCAGACTATGAATGGTGCCTGATGATCAAGTCCTTATCCTACGGAAAGACCCACAGAGCAATGGTCTCCTTCTGTCAGCCTTGAGACATAATTGACAGCTCCTTCTTCCACAGCAGCTTGACACTGAGCTGGTCCACTAGAGACTCATCCTCACAAACCTTGTTCCTTGTTCAGGACCAAGCAGTACTTATGTTTTAAAGTTTAGTGATGCTGGGATGGAGTTTCACTCTCCCTTTGAGGAGGCAAACGTAAGAGTGTCTTCCCCTGAAATTCCACTGGAACAAATCCCTTGTGTTACTTCCTAATCATCAATTTACAAGTACAGATCCTAAAGCAAAACACTTGTGGGTGGTTCTGAGATCATTAACAAGATATAAATCTTCTAATAAATAATCTCATGGGTATGGCATCTTAGGAAGACTGGTACCAATTTCTACACCATTTTAAAGCCTGCTGTGCAGTTAGGCTGGATACCAGTGCTGCAAAAGAACAGCCTGAATCGTGGCATGGCACAGGTCCAGTGGGGAGCCTCAGCCTGTGAGTGGTCACACTGTTGAGGGTCACAGTTCAGGGCACTGCTCTGCAGAAGCCCTCAGAGGGGGAGGTCCCTATACTGTAGTGGAGCATTAGCAATGTAAATCCAAGTGTTTTCATGTTGCCAGCTGAAGCCAACTTAACACGGGCTGTGTGCACAGCATGTAAAATAACAGGGTGAGCACTCTGCAGTGTGCTAAGGCCACCCTTACAGCGAGGGCTGGGGAACTAAAATAACTGCCCTGCCAATTTCATGTAACTCATTCAATAAAAATATGGGAGACAGTCTCTGAGGGTGTGTATGTCCGTGGTGATGGTAACTGGAGGAAGAACTTGCAGGGGGATCATAATTCTGGATGTGCTTTCCCTGCTGGCACAGCCATAAGGGATGGGAGATCTCAGAGGTGGCTGAACTCAGTGCCTTTCTGACTGGAATGATAATGCCATCAGGAAGATAACATACTAGATGAAGCATCCAAAATGCCTTATTAGCCTTTGATGGGATGGGAGGAGCTGCCAGAAGAAGCAAAATATATACGACCTGCTCTTCAGCTGCTTTGTGTGTGGAAGTGCAGTGCTGGAGCAACATGGAGGGTGTGCATACATTAATTGTCCTTCCATGAGGCAGAGTAGGTTGAAAAACAGGCAGGAGGAAGACTTATAGTAGTCTCCCTTTTATTGTTGTGATTTTATGTGTAGTCAGCTTTGTCCTTTCAGACAGTAATTTACAACTCTGTTGTTTGTTCTACTTATTGTTATGGGATCTTAGACTTGGCCCACAAAGTCAGAGTTTTTTGCACGGGGACTGTATCATTTTGATGTTTCTTTTAGCAGTCTTTTTTTCTGTTCTAAACTGCTTGTTCTGACCATCTGGTTTAAACAGCTAATATAGAGTTAGTCTATTCTGTTGGCCAGTAGCACAAGGTCTGGGACAGCTTTTGAGGTGTATTACAATGAAAGAGACCTCAAACAACTTAAGAAAGAGGCTCTGTGTATCCCTTGCCCCAGCTGACTTGCCTGTTGGTTGGGACAACAGCATAGCAGGTGCTCAGGCTCCTCCTCTGCCTCTCCGTGTCTGCTCTGACAATACACTTGTTTTATATCCCTGAGCACAAGTGTTCATTTGTTTATGCCTCCACCCTGTGAATATATATAATAGAAGTACTTTGACCTGTTTTTACATCTCACAGCATTCTGGCACCATCAAACCTTCCCTGTGTAGCTGCTGTGGTTAAAGTGGTTACACGAGCGCCTCCCCAGCGAGAAGATGTCCCAAAGTGCTGGCATTGTAAGGTACCCAGTCCCCACAGTGATGCCTCTGCCAACCCCAGCTGCTGAAGCCACCGTGAGCCAAACACAGGATAATCAGGTTGGTTTTTTCTTAAAGATGAACCAGGAGCTGTCTCTGTCCTCTGACTTCTGAACGCCACAATTGTGCCTGCTATGGAGGGCAGAAATACAAACTGTTAGGCTCTGTTATTCTTTTCAGACTGACTGGAGATTCAGTACAATAAAAGAAAGGAATAAATGCAATATATATTTGCTTATATATATTTGCAATATATATTTGCTTATAAATACATAGCTGAGTGATTTAGTTCAGCATATTCCATACCTATAGAGAATGTCTCAAATTAGATTTTTTTCCCAGACCACACTCATGGTTCTGCTATGCCCACTTTTCATCACTTCAGCACTTGGCAGGATAGTACCTGGCAGACTTTATCTTCAAACTGGTCTTTATCTCAGGTAATTTTAATTTCTTCTTTGCTAATATCTACTAGTTTGAAAGAGGATGGAAGAAAATAAAAATCATCTTGCATTTTGGACATCTTTTTTTTCTTTTTCTTTGCAAGAAGCCTTAGAAGAAGAGTTTGTAGAAAGCATGACTGAAACTTACTTGAAAACATTTTCTACTGCAGATGTTGCCATCCCATGGGAAAGAAAGTATGTCAGGAATTCTTTTCCCATCCCATATGATTATGCAACAAGCTTCTAAATGCATCTGTCACTATCAACCTGCAACTGGTGAAGCACAAGATAAGAAAGATTAGTTTAGCTGTGAGCAGACCTAACTTGAGGGTCTGTCTGTACACTGCAGCCATTAGTTCTGCCAAACATGTAACACTAAAAAAGTCCTGCCCCAATGCCCAGCATTTACTGCATCTGTACCTGACAACAGATTGCTTTGCATTGTGGGATTTAACACAGAAAATGTTTCCCCAGGAATAAGGCTGTCAGCCAATTGGCAATAAGCATTTATAGGGAAGTGAGTAACCTTGAGGGTCTAATGCAAGTGCCCAACACCTGCTTACTGTGTCTGACACACCTTTCTGCCTGGCACCAACTTGGCACTGCAGAGCATCTTCCATGAAGAGAACAGAAGCCAGACATTGGGCTGATCCCTTAGAGCACCATGGGTCAAGATTCAAGGGAAGGAGGAGATTCCAACATTTACTGTAAAATGAACTTGACAAAAATGCAAATTATGTGATTGTTTAAGTTCAAGGGACTTAGACTCTGGTCTGTCTAAGGAGAGCCTGTGTAACAAGAGCTCTCTCAATGACATGTGGGTTGGATATGAACATCAGGACTTTGGTCAAACAGCCATAAGTTAATCAGCAAACTTGAATATCAGTAATCCCATGTAAAAACTAGTGTAACCACTGCCACTGAGCCCTCATCAGCATTCTCCTCTGTGTGCTCCATCTGATATTCCCAAGACTAACCTGGCCCATGCAGACAAGACCCAACCACCTTCTGCCCAGTAAGGCCCTGAATCCTTCCCTGCAGTCTCCTGGCTCCCTCCCTTCTCCATCAGCCAGGCTGATGCCCCTGTCATCAAGAAAGCAGGATTGCTTTTCTAAATCCCCACGGCCATCAGACAGAGCAATCATGAACCTTGAACGACTTCCAGAAGAGAGGGAGACCTGTTTCTGCCCACAGCTGCAGGACATGAACAGTGTTCGTAGACAAATCAGGGCACATGATGTCAAATGCTTCAATACCCAGCAGGAGGTTTTCCCACTGTCCATCCCAATCCACAGTGCTACCAGAGGGGCATATCTTTCTTAGCATCAGATCAATCTTCAACTTTGCATGACTTATAAATGATAGGGTCCCTTATAACTGAATTAAGGATTATTTTATAGGCTTAGAAACTGAGATGATCTGTGAAATATATATAGTTTTTAATGCCAAATGTTTTAATACCTATGAGAATGCCTTCTTTGATGAAGGATTTTAGCTATATGATCACTACTGAAGCATTTGAAGCAGCAGCTCCTGGCAACAGTAATTGACAGGGCTTGTTATAAGGAATTTCAACTGAGTAAGAGATAATGATATGTGGTTAAGTAATTTAGGCAGGATATCAGAAGAAAATTCAGAGTGAGATCTATTAGACAATGAAAATATTGTCCAAAGGAAGTGATAAAAGCCACATCACTTAAAATATTTAAAGGTGGTTTGTTTAAAGCTCTGGAGAGGATAATTATATTGAATCAATCTCCACTCATAGAGAATGAAATCAGCTTCTATTCAGCAGCATGAAATAAATTACTTAACTGCCCATTGTAGTCTCTAACTGAGGTACCTCCATCATTTTTCTCTTCAGGGGATGCTGCTTCTCTCTGCGCATTTCTTTGCAGAGAGGAAAAACATTTCTAAAAAGGAATTAATCTGCAAGCTTAGTTAGATACCCTCCCAAAACCATTGCTGTACTCCAGTGTGTAGTAAGGCTGTAAAATGAGTAAAATAAATATCCTGGAGTGTCACAGCTCTGGTAGATCCTGTACTCCTTCCCAAAATGACCAACAAAACCAAAACAATAAGTAACATTTACCTAATCTTCAGATTTTACTGAAACACAAACAGTTCTTTCACATCTGGATTTGTAAAACCCCATTCTGCAATATCTGAGGGATTGTCTTTGATATTTTCTCCTTCAGCACATTTAATCAGCTCATCTGAAAGTGCTTTTTTTTTGCTTTTCTATAGTTTTGAGTATCAATTCTACTATATGGATGATTACAATTTAGGATCCCCATGTCATTACAGCACTGATGGAAAATGTTCACAAAAGCGATTTATAAGTTTTCAGCTCTGACCCCCATCTAGATGTGCTCTGATGGTTTTTGCAATTTTCCTTGGAGGAAATATGTAAGTGCATTCATTATTGTGGCACTGGTGGGTTCCTGTCTGAGAACAATGACAACTCTAATTGCAGTACAGGAGCTGTTTGATTCTGCAATAACTCCTCGTGCTGAGGGCTGGTATCCAAATGGAAGTTTTTGATGCAGACATCTGTTAATAAAATATTTCCTACTTAACTTTGATATGGAAATAAACCAGCAAGTCTGATTAAGTCCTCGACAATCCTTAGGGCAAAAAGGAAAACAAAACCACCCTCCCAACCCTCAGTTTTAACAATACATCAGACTTACATCAGGGTTTCAAATATAAGGACATTTTCCAATGGATTTAAATGTAAAAAGAAAACATTTGCTACAGTGTGATCAAATGTTCTCAGTATGATGCACATCCATCCAAATAAATGTCTGTTCTTTACAATTTAATTTATATATTCATAATTCTAGAAAGACTTAGGTTCATATTTAACTAAACCCTGGTAGCAATCCACTGATCATAATGAGATTATCCACAGTTTATTGACTTAAGCCTATGCATAAATCTCTGCAGCAATGGAACATTCATTTTTTGCATAAATGCATTTATATGTTATACAAAAATATTTAGGACAGCAGTCTGGCATGTCTTCACTTTATTTTTAAAATTATATTACTTCATTTTGTGCAGTTCTTAGTGTTTGTGCATGCACCGCCATATGTCACAATATTGTCCCTTTCTAAGGAAAAATGTGTACACAAAAGGCAAAAACTATATAAGCATGTCTCCACATACTTCTGAATTAATCACACAGAAACTAAATGCATACAGACATACATAAATATATAGAGAGACTTACATATTTATCATAAATATTTAGATTTTTATATATATGTATATATATTCATACACACGTGAAAAAAGCTGTGGAGAGCCATAGCTACATCACACCTTAGAATCCATGCTTCAAATACATAAATACATGGTATTAGCATAGATTTTTACTAGAAAGAATTAGGAAGAAAAAGAAACAGTGGATTATCATTGAAGTGTTGAGATTAGTAAAAGAATAAACAGTTAAAAATTGGAATACTTCTCCAGCAATTATGGTTAATGACTCAGCCCCACTATCTCCTCTGTGTCAATGACTGCAAGTCGAGAAATTCATTTTTCTCCCCCAATATCCTCTGGTACAGTAATTATCTGACCTGTTTGGAGGATTTCTAAAAATATTATTTTGAGGGTGATCACAAGCTATTTTATGTAGATCAAAAAGAATTATAAAGATTCAATTTTCTGCTCATATGTGCCATTAGAATCTGCAGTAAAACCACTTAAGTTTGGGCATTATTTCAGTATAAAACATGAATATTACAGTATTCTATTTAGCAGCATTGATGCCAGAACAGCACCTATTATCTGAGATTAGACATCACTATTGGCACAGCTGTAGAACCATCAGTTAGATCTTCAAAATGAACTTTAGCCATCACAGTTTTAAGAAAAGCACTATGAAATTTGCTTTCAAGTTTTTTAGCCTTAAGCATTCACGGTTATGTTTTTCTTTCCACAGTTAGAAGAACAAGGAAGTCACCTTTAAAAAATAAATTAAGAACTAGGAATCTATTGTAATTCATGCTCTAGGAACCGGAATTATTTTTTAAAATCCCAGTTTCGTGAGAACTGGCAGCTCTGAGTCTGGATGAAAATTGTCCAGCACTTCCTTCAATAATTGTATAATTTAGAAAAAAGAAACAAAAAAACCGAATTTGTTTCCACAGAGTTTGGGGAAGTACAAAAATGCCTGACATTTCTGGGTAAGAGCTTGAGTGTGTTGTTTGAAGTGTGATTATTTAAGAAGCTGTCTTAAACCATTTTTAGATTTTGGCATACAGCATTGAGCTGAACTATAAATTTTCCTTTCCCTTACTTTTCTTTTGAGCAGCAATTTGTGTCAGCATAAAGCCACAAGGGTCTGTAAAACCCATAACTCCAAGCATGGCCATGTGTGTTAATTGGCGAAGTCAAGGAAGATAAACAAAATAATATGCAATAGGGACAGGATACTTCTTGAATTCTAGAAATTACTAGAAATGCATTAAAATATATATGACTCCCATTGGTCTTTGCACATCAGTGTGGCAAATCCAGAATTCCAACACTCTCCGTGTTAACGGGCACTTGCTGGTTTTTATTTGTATAAATCTTACCTTTGATTTACACTTTCAAAACACAGAGAAAAGGAACTACTGCATGAATTACTGTTCATTTTTTCCACTCCATACTTAGAGAAGTTAGATATAAAATCTTATATGAAACAGCTTTAAAAACAAGACTTCCTGCAGGCCTGATTTTCACCGTTCCTTACCAGTCACAGCTGAGTGAGTTGTACTCACTGAGAGTGTGGGGTTACTTAGTGTGAGAAAGTGGGTTGGAGAGGGAGGCAGAACCTAAACTAGATCCTAAACTAGAATCTTTATTAGAATAAATCTCTGCCATTCAGAGAAAAAGCAGTGGTGGGCACACAGTGTGGTGGCTTGGTTGTGTACAGTGAGGTACAGCCTTTGAAGGGTTTACACAGTTTATCCATAGGATTCTCTCCTGACATCCTTCCAAGGAAGTTGTTCCCTAGTTGCTATTCTGTTTGGTCAGGTGGAGCCTCACCCTGTGAGAACCCTGAGGGATGCCCAGAACAGTTCCCTGGCCAGGGTGAGGGTCCTTGCCTGGCTGAAACACAGACCTCTGCTGTGGCTCCCAACACCTCATTGCCCTGTGAAATTGTAATTGCTGTTTCCTGCGACACTTTGAATCAAGTACCGACAACCAGCCGGGTAATTACATTTGTTTCTGAAGATCTCTGGGCTGTTCACCGGCCAGGATTTGCCATGTCACTCTCCCCAACTGCCAGCCCCTGTGGAAGATCAGGGTCATGAGAAATCTAAGCAGAGAGGAATAGCTGAATCCACTCTTTACAATGGTTCTTAACAGTTGGCTTTGGCTGTGGCCTGAAATGGGCAGCCAAGAGCAGCTCCAGGAAAATCCTTTCTAAAGCTTCCCCCACTGCAGACAGGTGGCAGCTGCAGCCCCTTTTTGGGCTGAGAAATAGACCACATGGGAGCATACATTTAAAAATTTTAAATGTCCATTTTTCTGCTTTTGCTGTTTCTGAAGCAACAGCTGCTTCAGCTGAGCTGCTGTGTTCTAAACTCTCAACATCCTTCTCATAATAACAGATGCATTATTGAGCATTATGAAAGAGTCTCTCCAGGGGAACAGAGCCTGCTCTTGGGGTGCCAAAAAACACAGATATTAGTAAAAAGACAGATGATTTGTGAATTTGAAACTGCCTGGTTCTGTCTCTCACTGTGTTAATAATGAATTCATTACAGAAGAGCTGTAGTTCTTCCTCCCCCCCCCCTGCCCCATCCAAGTGAATCACCTTTTCTTGTCTGGCAACCCAGCACTTACTAATAAAACCAGTCCTGATCTGAAATTATACAGATCTTGGAGACACTCTGTGTTTATGTAAGCAGAGCCATCAGACTCATGTGCAGCCCAAAAGTTTACACTGTGACTTCTGTGCTACCAACTTCAGGTGGTTTCAGACTGTTCCACCTGAGCGGAGCAAATAAAATATAGCTGTATGGTCTGAACAGTTTGTTGTCAAGCAGTGCTTCTCACCCAAATTATGAGCAGGGATGGTCAGGTAAAAAAGAGAATGTCCAAGAATCGCTGTTCTTTTTGACCAAGTGTACTGAATTACTTGCTGGCTGAATTCCCAGGGTTTACTGGGAGGTTGCAAGGCATAACCATGGGCAGGCCTTAATCTCCTTCAAGCCTCTGACCCCCACGGAGCAACAACATCAGAACAATGCAGTCACTTAGTGTGGGAGGTACAGAACCACCTCCTCAGAAGGTGCTCTCTGCAATGGTCACTGAGCAGCACTATCAGGTAATAAGGTAGATTGCACATTATTAGGAGATTATGAAGTACTCTGCTTCCAACCTGCCACTGGAAGCTTTTGTCCTCTCCTCCCATGGTGAAGAAGAAGCTTGAGAGGAGAAGATGCCAAGTGTGATGGATGAGAGGGACACTGGGCTGAAACAAGTGGGTAGGAACATTTTAACAGGGAAGAACTATGGAAAAAATTATTTGCATACATTTTCACAAAATGAAGTTTGTACTGTTTGCAGAATTCCAGTTACAAAACACAACAGCACCATTCTCTTGCAGTGCAAGCAATGGAAAAGGACAAATTTCACCCAGCAAGTGATACTGCTCTTTAGCTACAGAGTAATAAACTGCTTTATTCACCTTCAGTGTAGTTTGCCAGTCCTAATATTATTAATATTCCCTTAGTGAATTGACTTTGTCAATTGTCTATTATAAGCAGAAAACAGCAGTCAAAATAATAAAAAGCACTACAAAACAAAACAGTCCAACATCAGGAAAGGATTTTTGGCAGGGATGTATTATGTCACTCCCTCAGCTGCGCTGACACTACATACATCAAAGTGCTATTGTGCATTGATCTTGGTCATTGGATTATGGAGTGGGAATGTGAGGAAACAATAGAGTGGTCTTGGGGACAGGAGGAGGAGGATGAGGATGATTATGATATCCTTCCTAATTGCTTACTTGGAGGAACAGGTTGGCATCCTTGCAACAGAAAGGTCTAAGTTTGTGTGGTTTCTGGACTACACATATAATGTGATCCTTTCTGGTTTTCCTTCTTTGGAACTGGCAAAGTCCAACAACAATGGACAGTAGTGAAGTACCTGGGGAGGAATTTCAATACCCCTTTTTCCCAGCACATAAAGAAAAGAGATGTACCAAAATACTCATGAAAGATGGTAATGACCCATGAAAACTAGGAGACTGTGAAAGACAAGTGGGACAATTACAGTGCTTGTTCTAGACTTTCCTTGGCTTTCTTGATTCCCTGAAGAAACAAGCAGGTACAGGCATGACAGAGGGGAATTATATTAATCAGGGAGGGGAGCACATTAGGTCAGTGGTGCAAGGAAATACATAAAGGGTGTTCAGTGGAAAAGAATAATCACTTTAAACCTTAGGTAAAATACTAAACAATGTATAATCTTTGGTCAGTTGGGGTCAGCTCTCCTGGCTCTGTCTCCTTCCAGCTTCTCCTCAATGCTGGGGTGGGGTGAGGAGCAGAAAAGCCCTTGACACTGTGTAAGTTCAGCAATAAAATCCCTGAGTTACCAACACTGTTTCCAGCACAAATCCAAAGCACAGACCTACACTAACTGCTGCAGTCTGTCTGGAATAAGATATTGGCAATCATCAATTCATGTCTGTTTTTAAACCACAACAATGCTCACTGAAACATCATCTTGCTCATTCAATGAGATTAAATCATTTACACTCTCAGTAAAAATTCTACAGACAACCCATGTAACTTATCAACCATTTACTTAACAAATATGCTACTCAAAATTATAATTTGTGTATTTTTTTCACATTTCTTCTGTAAACTGTACATCAGTGAAATGTTTGACCAAGTTAAATCAGGCTGAGTATGGATATGAAGTTCACTTAAAACCATTTCAAACTGATTAATCTGTCTAGATATTATTCTTAGCTGACTTGGGGACCTGCAGTGACAATTCTGGAACATAAAGCCATATTAATCCTTTGAACATAATTAGTGTGGATTATATACCTTTAAAAAGTGATCAGAGTTCTTGTCTGACCAATAAAAATGTTTTACTTATTCTTATGACCATTCAGATCATTATGGCCTTTCTGATCCCTAAGTACTATTTAGAGAATATATAGAAAAAAACCAAACAAACAATAAAACCAAAACATTTGGATCTGGGTATTAATAACATAGAGCCAGATACAATAAAAATGCTGTGTTACAGAAACATGAGTGTGATGACACTTGCTTCTCATTACATTTTTAAGAAAGAAAATTTATTACTGCCTAATTTCCAACTATAAAATAAAAAGTGATCTTTTAGGATCCTGGTGTAGTCAGACTATATTGCTAATATTATGAAAAAAAGCTATGTTAGATCAAAATTATAACATGCATTACACTTGATATTTAGCATGCAGCGATGAAAAGTTTTGATTCCCATTTTTAGACTGAAATTCTCTTCTCCTCAAGTGATTTTTCTAACTCCTTTTGAAGGTCATACCAGCATGGAAGCAAGTTGGCCTGAGTCAGCACAGATAGTAGCTGTATCATTCTTCACACTTTAAAGCCTAACTCATGTATTTTTTCAATTACAGAAAAAGAGTTCACAAATGCTTTTTCAACATATTGCATTTCAGCTTTAAAAATAAGCCTTCAGATATATGCCCTTCTGAAAACACAAAAAGGAGATTTCAGTTCAAAATGAAAAACCCATCATTCCAGTTAATAAAAAACACTTGTTAAAGCAAAGATGAGCCTTGGTGGAAATGTAAGTTTAAAATTATTTGGACTAAATGTATGTGTAATAAAAAACCTCCCAACAGAGAGGATACATTTTTACAACATATTCCTGTCATTTCTTGTTTTCTAGAGTACAGAAGCACTTGTACAACTTTACATAGAGTAAATCTTCTGGCAAACTACTATGGGCAATCATTCTGAAAGCTAATGTAGCAACACAGCTCAGAGCTGAGAGCAAAACACACTTCCAGCCACTTACCTAATACACAAATTCTCTCAATTTTATTGCCATTTTGCTAATTAGAAATATTTCTATTTCTAAGATGATTAATGGGAATGTGGTTGCAAAAAGCCATAATTGCTATTAACAATAACTGGGTTAATTTCAGAAGGGGATTTCTAACAACTTCAGTTCAAATGCAGTGTTATTGTAATAACACACAGTGATTTACTTAAATATTTATGCTGGCATAAACATATCTGCTAATGTGTTTTTTCAGGATTTGACCCATGATAGTCACACAAATTGTTTTTTCAATTCACTTCATTTATTAGCATGCCTGAATTTGGGTGCTATCTCCTCTTCAGTACCATCAATACTTATGCTCAATATTAACTACTTTTCCCTTCCATTTTTTTTCCCCTTGTCCCCATTAAATCAAATTAAAGCAGCACAATATAACAATATAACTGATGGTAAGACCCACTCTATTCTTGCAGCATTGGCAGCGAGAGACCTCTCCCAGATAGAGAAAATGTTCTAGGAATCTTCCATTCTTTCCATCCTAAAAGTGGAAAACAGGACCATGTGCCCTTGAAGCAGCAGGAAGCTCCTTCTCAGCTGCTAAGATGGACAGGGATTGCAGCAGGGGACCCCACTCGCTCCAGCAGCTGGGAAATATCCATTTGGGTGTGTGGGTTGGCCTCGTGTGACTATTTGTGGAATCTGTCTATGTGCAGCTTATAAAATTCTGCGTTGATATTTTGAAGCTGTTGTTGTAAAAATTCTTGAATACTGGAAGGCCAAGGTGGCCTGAATCCAGGGAGCTTCAGTGGGCTGGCTTGACCTCTGAAAATTCTCTGCATTATCCATGTGGGCAGCCTATGGACCTGCTGCACACCTAACCCATGCATGGGATGTGGCTGCAGCAAGTTCAATGCTCTGTGTCCTCTTTTATCACCAAAACCTACCAGGTGCTCTCCAGACCAGGGCCAACAACCTGCTTTCTGACAGAATAAGTGTGTTAAGCAGATAAGGTAAAAAATGCTGGTGTTCAGAGGAGGTAGATGAGTACAGACTTTTTCTCTTTTAGTAGAATCTTGCCCTGGGAATAACTATGTCTTGGAAGATAGGTGCACACACACTCTATGGTATATGCCTCAGAGAAGGGATGATGTAAAGTATTTCTCATTCATGAAAGGATTATATGGAGTCCTATTAGAGGGGCCTCACTGTGTGGTGAGTTTCCCAAACATACACTCCTGGGAAGGGAATTCATGGCACTTGGGTACTGACACAGAGAGCAGGGAGGGCAAATGTACACGAGGGGCTGCGACCACTCTCAAATTAAAACACACATTTTGACCTTGAATCTCTGGAAGGACTCTGTTTTTATCAAAATTTCTTTTCTTTCCTCCCATCCCCACATTAATCCACCTCCACCTTTGTCATATTCAGCACTTTGTTGATAAGAGAATGACAACCCAGGTAATCCTACCTCTTCTCTGGTCTCTCTACATTGTTGCAGTTAGAAGCTGTTGATTTATTCAAATCTACCAGGCTTTGTAGTTTTCTTTGTCTGGGTCTGTCTTTCCCCTGCCTTTCAAACCCCACTTATCTGTTTATCACTCTGTCTCGGGTCCCAGGCTTTCGGGAAAGTCTCTGTCAGGCAGAAACTATTTTTGACTCTAGAAAGTGCTGAACACTCTAAAGGCACTTAACAAAATGAATCTCTGTTCCTTTGGGGATCGCACTGGTATGAAAATATTATCATTTATCAAAATAGGAGATTGAAATCTCATTTCATCAAAAAATACAGCACAGATGTCCAGTTGTACGAAATCTCCCCAGCTACTTACAGATTACTGACAGGAATCTGTATTCACCTGTCTGAATAAGATCTGTCTGCATTTAAGATGATGAATATAGACATAGAAGAGCCTATTTTGTTTTTTCACTTAAACAGCTGAACTTTTTACTGTCTTTTTATAACATACAGGTTATATAATTTTATCAGTGAACTGTAATTCTTTCTGTAAGAACAGTTTTGGCTTTGGTCCCACAATGACAAACCACCAACAATACCTTTAATAAAATACTGTGGTTTTTTCTCACAGTGCCCCTTAATTTCAAGGGTACATTCAAGGAAAGATATTAGCCTCATCTTTGTTCAGATCATCTTGAATAAAAATATTGTAATCTATCCTTCTGTGCGTTTCAATCCACAGTTTTCAAAGAAAAGGACTGTTTTACATTTAAATATTTCAGATTTATAGACATACTGAAAACACATTGCAGAGATTTATTGCTGTTTTTTTCTTGCTGGTCTTATAAAGATGGGTCTGTATTGCCGACACCACAAAGATGTAAACACTCTGGATAAGAAATAAAGAGCAACCCCCACCAAGAATAAGATCCAAGCCACAAGACCTATAAAATGGCTGTGGGTGTTGCAATGTTAAAAGCATTCTTGTTTGTAGGCTGCTAAACTTGTTTCAGCAAGGACTTGAAATGGACTTCTAAAAGTTCACTGTATGACGTTTGCAGTGTGTAGTGCTGTGTTCTAACTCTTTGTGAAGAATATTTAGCAATTTCTTTTAAAAGGATGTGTACAAACAAATTCTACATGGCAACTCGCTTGCTTTTTGCTATTTCTATTAATATTTTCCTCTCTCTTTATACTTTATTAACTCTTGCCTTCATTATCTTTGCCATTCCCATCTTCTCCATCTTAAAGCACATCCTAGAGACTTTCTGTGCTCATTCCTTCCCTTCTCTTGTATCAAGGTCGAGTCTGTGCCTGGCACAGTGACTGGGAGCACACTCTAACCCTGAGTACACCTGAGTGTCCAGGCCATGTGTCCCAGCCATTACAACAGGATAAAGCTTCTTTACTATTTCAGAAAAAGTCTGTACTTCACCTTGAAAAGAATGGGAATGCATTCCCCCACAGGTTATGCATTACTTTTCCTTTATGAATATTGAAAAGATTAGTGAACGTGCAAATGCCTGAGGCAATGTGTGAAAAGATGAAAAGAGGTAGAAGAAGAAAGGGGACAAAAAGAGGGGACAGAAAGGGAGGAAAAAAAAAGTCTTATTAATAGAAGTTGATTAATGACCAGATCTTTATTATTTCAGGGACGACTCTTGGAGAAACAGTTTCAAAAAGAAGCAGCACAAGATCTAGCACACTGTACACTGTTGATGCTCTGCTCCTTCCAGGCTCCCGAGGCTCTGCTGTGAAGGGTTTATCCTGTGTATTGCTCCTGTACTTAAACTTTGGCTCCTGATTATCAGCAACTGGAGTTTTCTTGGACATGCCAAGGGAACAGGGAAGAAAATTATGTTCAGAGACTGTGACTAGCTTTATAAAGATCCAGCTGGTAGGGAGTAAAAAAGGAAAAGCCTTTTCTTCTGCTCCTTTAGTTTGACCAGGGAGATAAACCAGCATTTCAAATAAATGTCATCACCTGCCTCAGTTTCCTTTAAAGAGAAGGATGATAGTTTGAGAGCACTGCTTGATGGAGTGGCCTATAACTGGCACTAAAACTGGTGCAGTTTGGGTTCTTTATCTCCTGGGAGTGAACAGTTTTTCTTGCAAAGGACTCAAATATTCTGTTTGGTACTGTGCCTATTCTTGTAACTTAACAGCCTCATCTGAAGACTTATGGAAGCAAATGGCATCTACTACGTCAAGCAAAAATATGGGCCAACACTGATTTAAAGATGATGCCTTGTGCTGTGTAATACTAAATAATGTCATGTGTCTGACATACCCATCAAAGCATGTGAGACACACCCTATAACATGTTTTGAATTAATTTATCCTAATGGAGAAAAAATTGTTTCCTTGCTTGTGAGAGTTTATTATTATTATTATTATTGTTATTGTTATTATTAAGGAATTTCCTGGGCCAGCCTTTTCTTTAACTAAAGCTCATGCTCATTGGCCTGTTCTTGGAGAGAAGGTACATCTGAGTACAGATTCTTCTTCCCTGACAATACCAAGATCTCAAAAGTCAGGATAAGGCAAAGAAAGGAACGAGTTAATGATTTGCATTTTGCTTGGTTTTCAGGCATGGGAGCACAGGGAAAACTTGGAGCTGATGGGGTGACCACTGACTGCCAAATTCAGTCTGCTTCTGGTGGCTCCTTAGAACATTTCTCCTCAGCTGTTTGCTTACCCCTTCAAAGTGCTGCTGTAATATAGTGCAACACAGGTACCATTGTTCCTGTTATCTGTAGGATAAAACTGTTTGAAAACTTCAAAAAGAACACTGATTTAAAAAACCAAAGCAAAAGCTCTCAGTCCCAGTGCACTTTGGGCAAAGAGACGCGGGGTTGTTATCAGAAAGGTACTTCCTCTGCCTGGTGCAGGCTGGTGAAATATTGAATTATTCATGTAATTGACTCCACTGTAGGGTACTACCAGGTTGAAAATTACCCCTATACTTTGATCTTTAGACATTACCCTTTGCAATCAGGAGTACAAATGCACTTGCAGGAGCACAGAGGCAGCAAGACCCTCTGCACTACGTGGTGAGCCACTGCAGGGGACGAGTGAACTCAACTCCTGTGGTTAAAGGTACGTGCCCCTGCACTGACCAGCCTGCTTAACCAGGACCCTGGGTTCTGTACACAGCTTAGAAATGATTACTTGTGCAATAGAAACCACTTGTACTCTGTTGACTCCCTTGTCCCTGTTAGGGAAATAGTTCAAATAGATATTTCACAAATTATACTCAAATTACGGTTCTGGCTGAAGAAGGAACTACATAACCAGGCCCAAGCAGAAAACTGAGGTTCTTCTTCTGAAGCTTTGGTTTCAAAACTTCTGCATGCCCATGGGCTGTGCAAGTTCCTGTCAGTCCTGAAGACCTAACTGTGCATGGAATTGAGGAACTCTCTTTATATCCTGAAGTTTTATTATATTGGAAAAAATGTATAATACTTCTGTGTTTTGAACATCAAGATATCACTATTGTTCTGTCATTACTGAATAATTAGTGATAACAGAGGAGCATTCAGTGGGCATTACAGATTTTATGACACACACCAAGCAGTACAGAATACCCATCCCACTGGGGCCATATTAATAGCATGAATAATTACATGTTCCTGAGCTATAATAAAATCAGTAATAACATACCATGTGAAACACAGAAATATGACTCTGCCATTGATGAAGCAGAAAGAATTGCATTGAAAGTATGGTGTAAACAAAATGGGGCTGTACCTTGGTGTGACATGACTCATAATTCTGAATGTTAAGAGTGGCTGAAGACTCAGATTCTTTCCCAAATTTTCCTCCTTTTGAGCTCCATGGGGGTATAAAGAGCTCTTTGAGGCCCTGAGACCTGAAAGATGAAGGCTCTCTTAATGCAGACCCTATGACAACCAAGAATAAAACTATCAGATGACTCCCTTCCACAAGAAAAAAAGCTGGGAGTGATTATTTCAGAACCTGGGCATCAGCTGGCAGCACTGGCTGGATGGGCAGAAGGAACTGTTAGGAAAGGAGGGTGGGGAAGCTTTCTTGACGTTGGATTTTTGGGAATGACCATAGAGGGGAGATTCAAAACAAGGTTTAAAGGCACTGAAACCTTTTGCCATGGGCTGTGCAGTCTCTGCTTCACCTCTCAGAGCAGTGGTCAGTTAAAACTATTTTCTTCAGTTCTTCATGTAAAGAAGAAAAACAGGCAGTTAACATATGCATTTTTCCTCTGATTTGGGACAGACTATGCCAATGGTAGCCAAGACACAGATGCATTTGTGTCATTCTGCAGTCACTAATCACTGCTCCTCTCTGAGAGCTCTGATATTTTACAGCTAAGGTGGCAGTTTGACTGAAATAATTCAGTTTTATTCAGCAAGGACCAAAGACTTACAAATGTTCACTGCCTTCTTTGTACCATAAGTGAGCTAACTGTAATGACCAGACTTAGTGTTTCCCACTGACAAGCCTAATCCTTACACATGTACTTTAGCTTGCCCATCAAGTCAATCCCCATGAAAACCCAAGTTATATTTTCCCATCAATATCAGTGACATGATCAAATCGTTTCTGGTACTTATCTTTGCAATCAGGTTGTCATTCCTGAAATGTCTCTCATACTTTCCCACAACAAAGACAATCAACAAAGAAGCTTGAAAAAATCACTGTTTGATGAGTACAGATTTGCCTGTATCTTTTAAAGTTAGCTTATCCACTAAAGCTGTAATTAATTCTTATACATGATTATGTTTTTTCTTCTGATCCCAGCTTAAAGCCAAATCTGTGCAATAGGACCAGCCACATGAAAAAATCCTTCAGCTATTCAACTAAAAACACACTAAATCCACATTTTAAAATATGAAATTCAGAAAGATGAACAACAACCTAAGTACAGAAGTTCATTTCAACTCAAGTAGCTATAATTTACATGGCAAGTAACCTAATTACACTGTGCTTTTTAGTAATGTATTGTTCTATGACCTTTTTGATTGGAGTAGGAAACATTAGCAGTCAGAATGTTAAATGCTAAATCACACTGGTGAGTGATAAGTGAGTCATTTTGAAAGGCCACAAGAAATATCAGTGGAAAAAGCTTGAACTCCAAAAGCCTTCTATGATTCACACAAAAAACTGCGCAGCAAAATAACTCAGCTGTGAATACAGTAATTCGCTGCAAAGTTCTTTTGTAAAATTCCAATTAAGTAAACATCTTAGGATTTGCTGACTGAACTCTGGTGTCTTTTAATTAATTCCATGAGGCTAAGAAAATTAAAATATAGCTTTTGTTTTAGACTTTGCACTAGAAGAAATCTAAATTACTCAAACTGAAATACAATTATACCAAGTCTCCAAAGTGTTTCTTAAGCAGAATGTGTTTTTAACAGGCATGTTAAAGACCTAAAATCACATAAATGCATAAACAGGCTGCAATGATACAGCTGGGCTGGGGAATTTATTAGAGTGCCACAATTTTAGGACCCTTTAAGGATAACATCTCTCAGCTACTGTTTTCTCATGTTTTACATCTAAGTTTATACTTCACAAAATAAACACAAAATGTGAGTTTATCTTGTGAGGAGAATTATATGCAAGGAGTCTCACGGAGACTGGTGAAATCAAAGCTCATTAGTATTTCCTGCCTTTGAACATAACTAATGACAGGGTTTCAAAGGCTGACAGATCTCTGAATGAACGGCAACAATAGTCATTGTCATCTCGGGATTGTGCAGGAGCCATTTTGAAAATTGTCCAAAGGGTAGGGAAAAAGTTTATACTTTTGCAGAGTGGACATCAAGACTGAGAGAAGCCTGTGTTAGGCCCTTGTCTCCAATTTTCTGCCCTGATTAATTACAAAGACTGCTAATTGTGTATTGATGTTAGTTAAAACCATTTGGCATTTGGTATCTGTCTAGTCATGTCAAAATAAAAAACTTTCTGTGTAAATGTTGGGTCAAAGAAAGTACCACGGTGTTTTTCCCTCATTCATTTCTGTTTATAAATCCTTTAAACTACAAGTATTTGTATTTGTATCATATTGAATGTGACTGCAACGGGTTAAGAAAACACAAATTAGAGGAAAAAAAAGCAATTATAAAAATACGGAGTGGAAGTGGTGATTTCTAAACGTCATTAATCTATGGTGATTCTGCCACAGTTTGTAAACAATGAGAGGATCTGATTTTCAGCAAGTTGGCTATTCATGTGTTGCACATCTCATTTCTGTTGACTGTTGTTACACATCAATACACAAATGAGAAGCTAAATTTTGCCTTCCTTTCCCTGCCTGGTAATACTGACTTCCTTAGCTAGAGCTTCCCAGCCATGGCACAGCCAGTGTCCCAGGCCCTGACAGGACCATCTCTGTGCCTTACAACCCACTGAATTTCAATTTCCAATTCACATTTAGATGTTGTTTGCCTTTTCATTCCTGCTTTTACACAAGCTGATTGATTGGATGATTACTCCACAATGACTCACACATCTGGGAGTCCAACATCTGGATATGTTCCCATTTAGTGCACGTTCCCAAGAGCCATCTTACATTGTCAGTGGAGAACTGCCTTTACCTCCTTCTAACCTACATCTTGAAATAATCCAGAAGTTGCTGAGTCCTGTGGGTGGTACCTCAATAACTGCTTTACCTCCAAAGTAAGGGTTTAATTTAGAGTTAGTTCCATGAGTGTGAGTCAGTTAAATCAGCACTAAACTACCACTACTAAAGCCACAAGTTTCTTAACTACAAGATTTGGGGATCCACCACAGACACTTGTGGTCCACCATCTTCAAACCTACTGCAAACTACATGGGAACATAATGTGTAAGAACTGATTTCTTATATCTTAAATGTCTTAAAGTAAATGTTTAATAACCACTTGCCAGTGTGAGAGCAAAGCATAGCCTGGAGCTATGCAAACCTTTGCAAAACTAACCCATGTAAGGCTGTAAGGGTGTTTGGTCTGTCCAGTCTCCCCTGTGATGTGTTACTCCATGTTCAACTACTGAAGGCTCCAAGAAAACTTCGAAGCAAAACGCTTCAGCTAAATAAGCAGGCTTGCTCTCAAATGAAAACTACTTTCTGCAGTTCTCAGCATCCCTCAGACTCTAAGAAACCATCATCCCATGATTTTCCTCCTTCCACAAATTAGCTGGATTCTAGGAATGTCTTTTTAGTAAGAGGTTAATTTGGAGATAAAAGCATTAGACTTTGGTACACCTCTCTGTGCCATATACATCTGAACTTTTTAAAATGAGCCTGTGTTCTGACACTGCCCCAGGCCTTCTGCCCTCCACCCTCTGCCATACTGGCTTCTGCCAGGCAGAATTGATCCTGTCACCCTCCAGCCATTGCTAAAGTC